>NC_080593.1:141046808-141346808 GCF_027887145.1 Ammospiza caudacuta
TATTTTAAAACTCATGGAGGCTTTAAAAGTCTCCACAGCTTCTGGTGTCTGCATACATTTTCTCCTGTTTTTCCTCTTAAACATTGTCTACAGGCTTCTTTTGAAATGCACTGCAGGGAAGCTCAGTGTTAAAAGTTAATGTCCACTGTCTGAGGCTTCATACTGTTTCAGCAAAGACAACTCTCTAAAATACGTCACCTATTCAATTCTAAAGTTTCTGGTTAGACAGGCTCTGTTTTCTTCTCTTTTTGCCCAAAGCAAGACTTAAATCCTTTCTGCTCACATCAAATATAATTTGGAAATTTGGAGAGAGAAAAACTGATTATATGCAGTAAATAAATATACTGAAATTACTTTCCTATTTCCTATATTCTACATTTCCTGCATTTATTCACAAGAATTAAACAAATAATATATACATCTATATATGGAAATATCTTTCATAGTGCTTTTTTTAGTTGATTTTTTTATGCTAACACACAAAAGTATATATTCAAAAGAAAAAAACAAGTAGTTACATAAGGTCATAGAATAATAGCCTGTGTTGGAAGGGACTGTAAAGATTGTCCTTGAGGAAAGGACACATTTCACTAGACCAGATTACTCAGACACAACCTGAATCACACACAAACTGTTCAATGTCTTCTACTCAAACTGGCAAAGACCTTTTTTAATGTGGAGCTCCCCTCTGACTTAACATGAATAACTCCCTTCTGAACGGTCCCTATGATTACACTTTTGCTGCTAAATGAAGTATGAGGAGGCATTTTCCCAAACACAAAGGCCAATGCATCCAGAGAACTGAACACATAATTTTATAAGATCTCTCAGCCTTCAAAACCAGCCAAGAATGTTACTGTCCTAAACTGTGACTGAGAAGCATTTGGGGAAGTGCTAGTTTACACAGTCTCAAAGTCCTAAATGTCAAGGACTATTTTGATCATTCATTAGTAAAGAAAAAGTAATTGCTCTGCCCAGTAATTAAGCATGGCTCTGTTTAATTCATTAACCCAGACACAGTTCAGGGACACAGTGGTGCCACCTGTGTTACACCAATGGGTGTAACAATTCAAATTATGACTGAGCACCTGAACCCAGCTCAGGCACCACTTGCTAAAGTAAGAACACCTCAGTAACATTGAAGCCTGACTCTTTAGCCTGGGTCAGCAACCTTAGCAACAAACTGCTGCAGCAATTCATCATATAGGCTGTCTTGAGTCTGATTTACAGAGGGAAGCCTCAGCAGGGATGCTGGTACTTGGCACTAGATAAAACAGACTGAAGGTGAGTTTCCCTAAAGCAAAACTTCAGTGTGTGAAACTATCCCTGCCTAACCATTGTTCTCTTCATACTGGTAAATTATAGTATCCAGTTCATTAACAGATTTGAAGGTTCACCTGAGCTCTCAATGATGATAAAGTATTTCATAAATTAGGAAAATTGCAGGGTTTTTCTACTATTCTCATTTTTTCTCACTGTGATATTATAAGCTTTTCAAAGTTAGAATCTTGTGTCCAAATATACAGAAAGTATTTAGAGTTGACACTTCAGTATTTTATATATTTGTATCTCTTGTATAAAGGAGCCAGATGTTATTAGCCTGCATATATGAAGATGCTAAGAGGGTTATCACAGTGTTATAAGGAATTTTAAAAATTTGTATTTTATGATTCTTAAGGTCATGCTGGCATTACTTATATTAATTGAGGAATGAATGTCCCTGGTGGCTGAGACTGACAGTCACCGAATGGCCTGAACTGATGCTCACAGAGCGTGGGCTGAACCAGGGGTTGGCTACATGCAGCCTAACAGGAATGAACCTTGGAATGGTCTGACTCCTAAGCTGCTCCCAGGAATCTCCTCTCAGAAATGTAAAGCAGTTGAATATTTCTCAAGTTACAACACAAAAGAAGAGAATAAGTTGTATGTATGTACCAGTGTACTTTACATTCTGCTACTACTATTAATCACATAGCAACAGCACATCAGTCTAAAACCAAGTCATTTCTCGAGAATCTGAACATGATATACAGCAGCATTATGGCTAAACACAGAACTCTTTCAGTAACTGAGATACCATACTTCATGCATACATTACAAAGCATTTTAACATCTGTAAACTGAAAAAAAATCTTCTTTGTTTGTGACTATACTTTTGGGTGCAAAATAATTAGCTATTATAATTATGTAGTAATAAATGTTAGTCTGTTGCACCTACATTATCTAAAACAAGCAAAAAATTTCCGAAGGAAACAAATTTTAGAAAGGCTAAAATTGATGCATTTGCTTATATCTGCAAACATTTACTTTGTATCAATATATATCCAGTTTTTAAGAATTCTATTTAAAATATAAGCTCTCTCAATTTGAATTTAAGGATCCTAAAATGTATTTTAAAGCATATAATTTGATTATTCTGAAATACAAAAAATAAAACTTATATTGTAAAATAGTCCAGGTTCATAATATCATGGATTTTAAACTGCACGTATTAAATTTATGTATATCTTCAAAAAGAAAATCTGATTCATCCAACTGAGCCAATGTGCTCAGCTAAAATTCTTATGTTAATGGACTCATCTTCACAGCCAATACAGAAAAATAAACTTTTTCTAGAAGTCATTGAAGATTTTCTGCTCTTCCAATGCGCTGAACAACAATTCACGTAGTAGAAGTTACCAGTTAGATCCAAACTTCAAGAGAAACAATCTAAATTTTTCTTCTTTTATTCTGTCAGAAAAATCTTTCTTTGAGAGGAGATTGCCACTGAGGAAGGCCAAGTCCTTTCCACCTCCTGTCTGCAGCAGTATCTTCTGTAATGTGACTCAGTGGAAGTTGATTCTTTTTCTTCCCACCTTTCCTGTTTCTCACAGATCTGTCCAATTCTAATTTCTTACCTGTGATTGCTACTGAAAAAGACTAACTGGGTACAAACTAGCAGAGCAGAGGCATTTCTCAGGAACACCTTAATAGTTCTGATCAACATTATCCTAACAACATGGTATCTTGACCTGCTGTACAGTTGTCAGTTTGGGAGCACTTACGTCCTCTGTGAAGAAAATAGTACTTAGAAAAGTTTATCATGTGAGTTTTATTCAGCTGTGCATCTCACTCTGTTCAGTTCCTATTGACCCCCAGATATTCTTATATATAATATCTCAAAAAATTCTGTAAGAGAGAAATAAACACTAGATATACTGATCTGATTTCTCTTTAGCATTGACAAAGACTACCAGTTGCACAGTAAATAGCTCTCTTTAATTATGCATAGACCTCATTTGTTTTTCCAAGATTGTAATACCTACGAATTTAGGAATTTCCAGAAGATAATACTCCTTGGAACCTTGCGAGATCTTAAGTTGAACCCTAAATTTTGAGTTACGTTTTTAAGCCAATGGTTTTGTCAGTGTGTAGGATATTGGATCTAAAATATTAAGCAAAGGGAAAGATATTATTTTGTTTAAAAAAATACTTCATCCAAGAACATATAATAGGAAAAGAAAATAGGCGAAGAATGGCAAAAATTAGGAAGTGCATTTTCCGAATTTGAAAGTTGAGATCAGTGAGGAAAAGGACACCTCACTACTACATTTGCTTTACAAGTAGCTGGTGTCTCAAAACAAATAATACAACAGACTGAAGAACTGGTGTAACCCCTTCAGCTTTCGTAACAAACATGAGACTCAGGCAGTTTAATATTCCTCCAAATCCCCTGAAGTTTGGAGAGTTATTTCCAATATAGGAGCAATATAAGACTATTCATAATAATTCTCCTTATCTTCATAATGATGAAAAATAACCGTTCTGGTATTTAACACCTTCCCTTTGAAAATTTTCAGGAAGCAATCACTCAATTCAAAAACTAGAGCAGACAATAAATCAAACTGTTACTGGCAATCTTGGTGCAGAGCTGGGAAAATGGAAAACACATCACCTTAGTAGTTCCACAAGGTCAAAGTCAAAGCACATTCGGAATATTTACAGAAAATGTATCTGAATGCACATTTCCAAAGTCAGACATTATATACAGCATTGCTTCCAGGCTAGCATGTTTCCCCAAAAAATTTATAACTCAAAATAAGGTACCCTTAACTTTGCACAGAGAGTTCTATACGCATAGTGTTTTTCCAAGTCAAGAGATATGCCTGAAAAAATTCAGAAAATGAAAAAAACTCCAGAAAATGAAGTTACATACAAGTTCTTTGAGTAGAATTACAAAATGGTCTGTTAATGATCCTAGTTATTGGAAATAGTTATAAAATTTCTGAATAAGTCACTGTTTTCCCTAATGAGCATTAAGCTAATTGGCAGTAAAAATAATTCCATGCTTTTGGTAATAAATGAGTTTTCAAAACTACTAGGAGTTGTAAAGGTAAGTAAATGCAAGTAGGTGAAGTTAGACTTCTTAGATTGCAAAGTTCAGTCCTTTTCACCTTGTCCGAGAGAAGATGTAATAGAAGTAGATAATGCTTTATATCCAAGCAGCGAATCTGATCAGGATTCAGTTCTTTCATAGTTTACCTAAATAGGTTTGAAATGTGAAATGAGAGTTCCTAATTTTTCTTCCATAACATGTGCAGAGAGCACCACACAGAATGAACAGAAAATGGATACATGTTTTAATTTCTGAGAATAGCTATTCACGGTATGCCATAATAAGTAACAGAATGTTCTGCAACAGAATATTAACAATGTGAAGAGACTAACCAAATAATTTATTATCAGAAAGGACGCTGGCTTCCCAGGATTAGGAAAAAACAAATGAACTAAAGATCGGGTAGTGAGGCCTTTCAGTGTGCCTTCTGAATATTCATCTGTCTCTAAACATTTAATATTGGCAACATTAAGGGACTGGACCAGTATGAAAAACTATGGCAATTTGAATATTTTTAGGGCAGAACGCATTTTCTTCAGTATCTGTCAATTTCTTTAGTACTCATACATGTTCCTTCAAATACATTTTCTTAATATTTTTACCCAAGTAGGGATGTTAACTGTACTGTATTTAGAAGACAGATTTTTTTCCTCAAGAAATATGTAATAGCAACAAAATCAGAAAAGACAGGTCTGAAAATAGAGCTAAAAGATGCAGTTTCCTTAGCAACAAAAATTCTCAGATATCCTCTAAATTCCAAAAATTTGCAAAAACTGGTTAAAACACTTTTTGTGTGCACATTCTCCCCTCCCATTTATTCTGAAGCCTTATTTTGTAATTATAGGTGTTCATACAGACAAATTAAATGCTCTCTGAAATGAAGTACTTCGGCTCCTAACAATTTGCCTTACTTATGTTTTTGAGGTGGCTTATAAAAGCGTACAGGTTAAATATTTTTACACATTGGCTGGGAAAAATGGAGGAAACTAAAGAAGATGTCATTTTACATACACACATACACACACACACATATTTAATACATATAAATATTACATACATTATATCTATATATATGAAATACAGCAAAAGAAAACCCCACAGAAACAAATAAACAGACTAAAAAAAAAACCCAAACTCAATGAAATTGAAAAGAAATGAAGACTCAGTATCAGAAGATGATACAGGGGACAGAATTGCAGTAAGGGGCTGAGTCATGGAAATTTTTGAATTTTTGTGGGAAAGGACTTAATGTAGCTCACAAGAAACAATGCACAGAAATGAGAGAATTAGCACAGAGAAAAATAGGAAATAACTATACTAATAAATCACAGGTAAAGGAAGTAGGATTTTAAAAACATAAAAGGTAAATGTGTTTAGTAGAAAGGTTGATAAGAAGATTCAAGAAAGTATTGATTTTCTGTTGTGGTTTCCTGTATGTTTTCTGTAGAATTTGGCCACAAGCCTGTGCTGAGCCACAGTCCTCTTACGAGCTTTGAGGGAAGACAAGATGAACCTGTACAAGTGTTCTTCTGGTATTATCCAGTGGTATCCTTACCTCCAGTGCAGATACCATGTAGGACCAGGTTTCTTCCAGAAGCAAGCTCTCTGGCACACAGGCAAGGAGATTTCCAGGCAGGTGCCTGGGTGTGACCTGGGTGGTGCCACCACAAGCACCCCCGAGGATTAGATGAGGAGCCAGACCTGAGGTCACTGAGCTCAATCAGTTGAGAGTGCGACCAAAATTCCAGTTCTTAGGTTAGTTGTCAAAGAAGGGGTGGGTGGGGGGGGGGGAGTTTGCAAATAGTCTTTAGTTTAGTGTTAGATTATTCAATTTCAAAATTGAATGTTATGTTAATTTCAAAATTATGTTATGTACCATAAATACCAAGTGATCGGATCAAATTTTACTGACTCAGTTTAAGACAGAAAATCCCTACTAATATCAGAGATATGACTGATAAAGGTGTGGAATGCCTCTTGCTTTCAAACTCTAGAATGTCTAATGTTTTCCTGCTGTAGTCAAAAATTAATTGGGAATATTGGAACAATTGACTTGTATATGAGATTTATTTCCTTTCTTTTTTATCATTCATCAAAATCTAAATGCTGTAGGCAACCAGCTGGATGTTTCTTTCCTTCTTTTTTTTTTTTCTCTGAATCCTTATTTAAAATACCATTAATATTCATCAAAATATTTAATTAGAGACTTTTTTTCTGTGTGTTTTTCAGCTCAGCAATTAGTAACGCTGTGTCACATTTTCCCTTTAGTCACTGTATGGAGACTAATTAATGAAAATTCATGCTGAGGAATGAAAAACAAATTGGCATATTTTCTAGGAATTCTAATTCTGCCCATTACCCAGATAATCCTCTTTTTATTTCCAGGATTATTTTTTTTGTTTATATGCAGGGTGAAGCAAATATTTAGGTGGAAATTCTATTGTTTATTGTTTTCTACTTCCTCTCCTCTTTCCCTTGTTGACACCATATTTTGCAGAAATATGTTTTCAGAAAACAGTTAGAATTCCATTACATTTTTATTGCACAATTAAAAAAATATTTTCCTAACTTATTCATTTTTCCTAACTTATTCATTTGAGCACGTCAACTTGTATTATTATTAGAACATTCAATCAAAATTCCTTAAAATCAAACAAAATTCGGTTCTTTGCAGTCGCCACTAAGTTGGTGACTCTTGAAATGGCAAGGGACAAAGGATGTGTCTGCACTTAAATAAAACAATTTAGATTAAATCTGCACTGTTGCAACCTCTGTGACTGTTGTAGGAAATGGTTTAACCACTTCTGACATTTTTTCAGTGGCACTATGAAGCACAGTTCAGTGCAGTTTATCCTGTTCTGTACAAACTAAAAAACCTCTGAGCCAGGAGACATTGGCTTAGTCCTTGACTACATGGTATATTTCTTAGATTATTTTAGGTGGCTTACTTAAGGTCAGCTCAACAAAATTTTGGGTTATAATTTATAATCCTGAGACCAAATTGCTATTGCTTTTGATGAGAAACCAAGAATCCAAAGGGAAATTTTCAACAACATACTTCACTGTTGAAAAGATTTATTTTATCACCAGTTAATTGAATTTTTATCATGGACTTTTTTCCTAGTCTAAGACAGAGTTTCTGGTCTGAGGAAACACTGGAGGCAAAACCAGACCAATTTTTAATCATAACAGTTTCTCATATATTTGAGCAAAATGCAGGTCTTTCTCCTATGTTGATCTCTTGCCATGTGAATACCTAAAGGTATCAAAATCTGAAAAAATTTTCTGAAACTATATTCTTCATTTCCAGATAACACTAATCAGCATATTTATTTTCCCTCATTTTGCCTCTTCCATTTATTTGGACTAAGCAGTTGAGGAGCTTAAAATGGGGCCTTTCCTCACTTGGTACTTTAACCTATTCTCATAGAAACAATTGTCTCTTCTATCACCTGCTGTTTCCATTTGATATGTCCCAGCTTTGTCCACTTCAAAGAAAAAGACATTTTAAGCTATATGTTATTTGATGGAACCGTGTGGCTTTATGGAACAAGGACACAATCTGACAAATTCATCAGATGCTTTCTCCAAGTCAGAGGAGTCATATATTAGTCTTGTTATTTCTACTAGAAAGAATTCTCCTATATTATTTTGTAAGACCTTGACAAGCTTTTAAATCCAAGCAAATCTACTGAGAAAAAATGATGTTTTGCTGCATTTTTTGCATGAGTTTTACTTTAATGCAAGTAGCTGTTACTTGTTTTTGTTTCTTTTTCCTAATTATTCTTGTGCCTAGACAGCAGTTTCCTTTGTCCCAGAGCAGGTAAATAGAAAATTAAATTGAAAATCATTAGCCTTAAAAATATATAGGAATTGCTTTAAGTTTTTATCAATAATATTGGAATGGGTGAAGCCTTTGCTTATTAATGACTCCTTTTAGACCTAATTGCTTCACTGTTCTTCTCTGGCTTTTGATTTCAATACAACTTGTGATGTAAACTATTGTTCAGTGTGAGGAAAACAAATTACATTTATAGAGAACTTTTAATATTTTTGTCATTACTCTTATTATTGTCCTTTTCACATTGAGCCAATAAAATATATGTGAAAAGCCCCTAAAACATACCTAACTCTATACTAGCATACAATGAATGCACTGTGCGCTGTACAAAACTGAAATTTGTGTCATGGGCATCTTTAATCATGAGCATCTGTGATATTAACAATGAAGAAATTTCTAAGAGAAGAGAAGAGAAGCCTAATTGTGTATACTGCTTTTGCCTTGGATAGAGTCATTTTTTTTCACAGTACCTTGCATTGGACTGTTTTGGATTTGTGATGGAAACAGACTATAACACTATTTTTTTTTTTTTTTTTTTTTGTATTTCTGAGCAGTGCTTTCAAAGTGTCAAGACTTTTTCTGCCTCACATCCTGCCCCGGTGAGGTGGCTGGGGATGCACGTCTAGGACAGCCAATATTGGTGATGTTCCATACCATACAGTGTAGTACTTTGAATTCCTCATTTCATTTTACTTGTGTGAACAGATTTTTCCTTATTTATTGAACTAGTTCAATCCATAAATTTTCTCACTTTTTCTCTCCCAATTCTCTTCCCCATCCCATCAATGGGACTGAAAGAGTGGCTGTGTGGCTCTGCATTGGTGGCTGGGATTAAACCATGATTTTGTCTGAATTGCCTAAACTTGAAATCACAGACTCACACAACGGCTGACATTGGAAGTGACCTGTGAAGTGATCCTGTCCAGCCCCTTGCTAAAGAGGAGCCATCAAGAGCCAGTCACACAGGACCATCCCAGACTGCTTTTGGTTTTTCCTTCCCCAAGGAGGGAACCTCACAACCCCTCCAAGCAGTCTGTGCCAATGTGTTATTCACTCTCACAGTAAAAATTGTTTCCTGATACTAAGGGAGAATGTCCTATGTTTCAGTATGCGCCCATTGCCTTGTTTTCTGTCACCAAAACCACTCCTAAGAGCCTGGGTATGTCCTCTTTGTACACTCTCTGCAGATTTTTATCAACATTGCTAAGTACTTTCCTGAGCCTTCTGTACCTGAAGCTGAACAGTCCCAGCTATCTCAGCCCTCCTTATCTGAGAGATGTTCCAATCCCTTAATTATCCTTGTTGGACTCTCTTCCATTTGTTAATGTCTCTATTATGGGCCATGAAACTTACTTTTGTGTTTGAAGGGAACATATAAGACGAACTTTTTTTTCCACATTTCCATAATATTAACTACAGTTCCCCCTTTAATCAAAACCCAATTTTTTTTTATGTAGGCACACATTCTTAAGAGTGACTTAGAAGTTTCAATGCTATAACATAAATCTTCTTTTCAGATGTCTTTTAAAATCAGATACAATACTTGCTCCTCTCAGGAATTGAAGAAATCTCTGAAACTTCATAGTAGAAAAGAAAGGAAAGAGCTGCTTGTTCTTTTACACTCTCATTAACCACTTACTTTACTTACCTAATGAATAGAAAAAAAAAGGGAAATAACTGCAGCAATTGGATTTTCCCTTGTATTGGAAAACAGGAAATAAACATTGACAGAATTACAATTAAACACCTATTTATAAAAGTAAGATTCCTTTCTGAGTCTTTGAACTCAAGTGTCTGAATTTTCAGACAACTCCCAAAGTCTCTATATTTTTCTTTGTTTATTTCACTTTCTCTTTGAAACAAGTGAGGAGAAAGAGAAATCTATAAGTAAGAAAGAAGAAAGATAAACTTCAAAAGATTTCCACTTCACAACATCTGAGTAAAAAATACCTGAGGAAGAATCTGAAGGGGGTTTTGTGATAGTGGGTTTCTGTATGTATTGTTGCTTTTCTGTTGTTGAAATTCTAAAAGACATACTTCTGTGTTTAAAATATGAAGATACATGAGGTAAAAGTTATATGACACATAATGCCAATTAATATAGCTATATATACATATATGACCATATGAGAAGGAAAGTTTTATTTATGACATTTTGAAATGTTTACATTTCTGATGTTTGAAAAAAACAAGTAGGAGAATTGCTTACATTTTCCTGTCTTTGTCTATGAAATATATGGTATTTCTATTTAGAAATTGCTTACTAAAGCCCAAAATCTATAAAACTTCATTTAAAACATCTAACCTTTTATTATATTGTTAAAATTTAATGCAATTTATGACAAACATCTTCCAGCTGGTTTTATAGTCTGAACAAATAGGAACAAAGAAAAATTTTTCCATAGCTTCTTTTTTCTGTGGTGTACTGATCATCAAGTCTAATCTTCTCCCTTAATTTAAAAACATCTTCTTCTACAAATAATACCAGGTATCTATCAGTGACTACGCCCCTGAGAAAGTTCTGGAATTCAATTAGTTAAGAAAACATATACATCCAGCTACATTATGTATACTGTTAATGGTTATTCTTGAGTAAATACCGGAGGGAACAGATTTTATGTTTAATTTCCAGCACTTCTACATAGTAAATGAAAACTTTTCTACTCTAAATAGCAGATCCGGTAATTTTTAGAGTTTCATTCTAAAACACGCTGTGACTAGCAATAATATTTCACATAAAAAGCTTTATGAAATATTTTTTTCTGAACTTCTGAAGCATTACAAATGCTAAACTGTTCAGGGAATGAGGGAGAGGCAATCCTTGCCTATGGCTTGTAAGAGCACGAGTATGCACACTATATATATATATATATATATAGGTGCTAAAGAGAAAGGGTCAAGTGGTTCTAAAGCCCTCTGTGATATCCTCTTTAATCCCACAAACTGTATGGAGAGTCATACTATAACTTTTTTTCCCTTATGATTTCCCTGCTGGACATCATTTCAATGATGTTCAATGTATTTTGTTGCTGTGTAACTGGAAATATGAGTATCTCTACAGAGGAGGAAAATAACTTCTCTTAAACAAAGATTTCATTGCCTGGATAAGGAGAGAAAATAGTTTTTTTCAAAAGTATTACTCTCCTGAGAAGGCTGCAATTTAACTGAAAAACCTAAATTTCTCACATATTTTATAGTCAAAAAAACCCCATACAGTGTGAGATCCAAAGCTTTCATTATTTGTAAAAGTATTTTTAAAGAAAGAAACCAAAATGAAGAGTTCTTTCATTTAATCTACAGTTTAGTTATAGAATCCATTAAGAGAGAACTATTTACACTCTCTGCTTAAAAAGACATTTATTTTTCACTGACTCAAGTATTTGGCAAAATGAAATGGGAAAAAAGCTTACTTAATTTCCAAGGAGAAGGAGAAAATAGGACAAACTAGGACAGTCAAGAATTTGTCTAGTTATCTCTTCAGGGAATCCAGGGCCTCAGAGTATATGTAACAAGCTCTGAGCAGACAGAATAAAAGAACAGGTTTAATTATGAATATCAACCAATTTTTTCCCTCACAACAATAATTTTGAGCCATCAGATTTGTATAGAAGGAAACAATGGAAAACACGTGACTTCCGTCATTTATTCATGTTTCAGATAGAAATACATTCCTTTAGCATGTGAAGAGCTGGAGGAAGTAATTTCTTTTCCAGCCAAAGACAGTCCCGCCAATTCCTATGTGATTCATTTCATTAATTGCTAAAAGATAATATGAAGATCAAGGGAAGTATATTATTTTCCTAAGATAAATGACAGAATAGAACATAGCTTTGGTATCTGAAAACATACCACTGTCTAGTTTATGAAAGCATACTTGCATTTTTCTTGTGGATTTTTTTAGTTGATTGGGTTTCTGTGTGTGTGAGTTTGCTTAAAATACAAGAGTCTTTGTGGAAGATATGATTACGTAAGGCATCTAAAATAAAATTTTTGTCTGTTTCATAGGATCATTTCAAACAAAAATCTTCTGTTTTTCAAAGTTTTGCATATTAAATGCAAAAGTCTGCTTGCTAGAATGTTTGCTCTCAAATCAGCTGTTGATAATGTTCACAGTGATATAAAATTTAAGAAACAAACGTTTTGATGACTGAGTTACTATATTTTTGTTTCTTATTAACTATCTTGGACTGGTAATTAAAAAGAAATTTAAAAAAAAAAAAGCCAGAAAGTATATTAGTTGTATACAAAAGAAACTACGCACATGCAAAAGGTGTACAAAAATAACTGATTCTTCTCACTTGCCATGACAGAAATGTTATGAAAAATGAAAATATAAAAACTACTATACTATTTTATATTGCCTCATAAGAAACATGATTCATTGATCAATTAAAATAAAATAAGCACTACACAGTAAGTTTGGGACCCTAAAATGTTACAATATTTGATATGTAGCCAATATTTTAAATGTAGACGTAGGAAATTACCCTATTCTGGCTGCTTTACACACTCAATTCACTTATTCTCGTCCATGGAGATGTTAGATTATATATTGCTCTTTGCTCTTTTTGACATCAAATTATGGACCTATCTCCCATAGTTTAACCAATCTTCAAAACCTACTGATATAATCTCTGTCCACAATCTTCTGCATTAACAAATTACAGAAGGGTTCATTTGCTTACGAATAATTTCTACCCTTCATTCTTTAACCGACCACAAATTAGCATAAACAAATGCCTTCTTTGTTCTCATATTGCAAGATTTAATGGATAACAGTTCTGCACTCACCACCTTGGACTGGTTGACCATGATGGAATTTTCTTCATTGCAGCAAATACAGCATTTTGTTTTTGATTGGTGACCAAAACGTCACAGACACACGCCAGTGTTTTCACTGTTGCTGGACAGTGCTTACACAGCATCAAGGCCTGCTCTCTTTCTCTTGCTGCCCCGTGAGCAAGCAGATTAAAAGTGAAAAAGAAGCTGGTACAGATGATCCCAACTGATCAAAGGAATATTCCATATCATATGTACTGTACTTGGCAATAAAAGCTGGGGGGGAGAAGGAAGAAGGGAAGGACTCTCAGAATTATGGTGTTTGTCTTATTACAGTGTTTGTAAACAAGTGGCTGTGCCAGGCTAAGCTGCTGACTGAAGTTCACCCACAATACACCCTCTCATTACATTACTGCATATGTAATACATATTCAGTACATTACCCATTACATTACTGTATATGTAATTTTTTTTAGTGTTTCTTTCTAAAGTATAAAAAAACCAGTTCAGAGAAGAGCTAAGAAGCTTCAGGCATTGCAATAGCCTGCCCAGGGAAGTGGTGGAATCATCATCTCTGGAAGTGTTTGACAGGCATGAGGATAAGGCACTTTGGGATGTGTCTTAGTGGTAACACAGCAGTGCTGGGCTAGCAGTTGGACTCAATGATCTAGAAGGTCATTTACAGCCTTAATTATTTATTATTCTTTAAATATTATTTCTCATGTACTACTCTTCCCTCCATTCATTACATATATACATTTAATTATACATATATATTATTCTGTATTTTTGAGTATTATATATCCTGCCTTTTTACTATACACAGTTATGTGCATCCAAAATGTTTAAAGCTCATAAATAATTAACAGATTAGAAACAGAAATCCTTTAAATTAGAGAAGACTAATATGGGAACAAATTTCTTCTAAATCTTAGAAATTTAATTGTGCCCACCTCCTTACATCGCCTCAGTGGCATTTTATCAGCAAGCCACTTTGCAGAAATTCAACACTTATAAATACTCTGGTGATTAAAGCCTGAAATAATGGAGTACTTATTATGGTACATCTGAGCATGCTGGAAGGTGTCACTTTGCCCTTTTAAACTTAACAGACACTCTGACTTATTTTTCTTGGTGGCTGCAAGATTGTGAGAACACATGATTATACATCTTATTCTCCATGAATTGCTAAAAATTAAGATTAAGCCCTTTCACCTTCATCTCAGCTAAAAAACTAAAAAAAAAAACCCTCTCTTCAGTTTCAGTGAGGTCCTTCCAACAGTTTATCCTTTCATCTCTTCACTCCTCAGTTGTTACTGAGTATATATTTATACTTAACAGCAATTATGAAATTTGAGAAAACCATAATAGGAGTATTTAGAATACTTGCAAACCAAGCCTCTTTAAAACTGAACTTTACACAAATCTTTTGTTAGCAAAGCACTTTGAATGGTCAATTCTTGCAAAATACTGATCTTTAACGCTATGTGTACAGAACAGTTGGCCCCTAAAACTTAAGTTACCTGTGAGTATACATAATAAAGATGCATTATAGAGTTGATGCTATATATTTAGAACTGGTGACTGCCATTCTTGGTAGTTATTAGCCATTAAAGCTATAATGATCAAGCCTAGGAGCTGGAGAAGTTGAAACTAAAGTGGGAGATCTCCTTTCCTCCTGACACTCTTTACCATATTATTCAGTTTTTATAGGAATTCTGGTAGGATGTTCTGCCTATTTGCTTTGCCTTGTGCTTCATTCTTTTGATTTTGAACAGTTTTTGTTACCTGGATGTCTACTAAATACATGAGAAAGATGTCCATCTTTTCTTTACTCCTTTGGAACCCATATTGCTTGCTTTGGCTATGACTTCACAAAGTCATAATCCTTATTGCTAGCAATCTCATCACACCAGTACTCAGTATTCCTGTTGTTTGGTAAAGTGCTTCTGTAAACTTAGATTTATTTGTTTAGTTCTTCTGTATTACTTATATTTCTTTTCAAGGCAATTAAATATCAATTAAATCCTGCATAATTCATTTATATGTCCCATGGGTCTCTGTCTTGCCTATATTTCACTCTGATCTCTGTTATTGGTATATTTCAGCAATGCTGATTTTTATGCTTGAAATATACAAATCCCTTGTTGACTGACAGAAAGACAAAGAATAAATTGTAGAGTTTAAGAATGTATAGTTTCCCAGCCAGAATTTGAGACTGCATTACATGTTATTTCAAGGCTATCTTGTTAAGTAAATCTTATTGTGGTCACCTTTCAGCTGCTAAGATAAAGCAGTCAGGAAATGCATTAGTCTTACTTCATAGACACTAAATATTATGACCAGACATCAGATATCTTTATTTATGTGACATTTTGTCTTCATGTTTTGTTTTTCTGCTCTAAAAACATTTTCTGTTGCTGCATGAAATATTTGTATATAAGCACAGTAGCACCATGACACATCCTTGGTCCCAATAAACTAGAATGAGTCCACAGACCATTCTCTGGTCAGCATGATTTTGTCATATTTTTTTCCCCTCCAAGTATTTCTTCTTCAAATTACATAGGTCTAGGTTACTCAAAGACTCAATTCATGGAGGCCATTTCACCTTTCTTACCATCTTTATAATCATAAATTCTTATTAAAAGATTGTCATCATGACTACTTAAGTATTTAAAATATTTTGTGTCAGAATGTATTCAAGCTTCAGGAATGATGGAGCACTTGGAAAATCTGTTATGTAAGGTGGTAAGAGATTTACACATGCTTATGTAGTTCTCTGAATGAATATCAGAGAAAGAAGCTGGGACAAGATAAAACCCATGGCTATTAGAGAGAAACATAAGGACAAACTGTGTTGGTTTTGCTAGGGCTAGAGTTTCTTCACAGTAGCTTTTTTGTGGCTATATTCTGGATTTATGCTGGAAACAGTGTTGATAATGTAGATCATAGAATATTGTTGAGCAACACTTGTGCAGCATCAAGGTGTTTTCTGCTTCTTGGGTCATCCCACCAGTGAGGAGGCTGGGGGTGCACAAGTAGTTGGGAAGGGACACAACTGGACCAGCTGACTCCAAGTGCCTCAAGAGATATTCCCTACCATATGTCATCATGTTCAGCATGCAAAACTGGAGGAAAAAGAAGGAAGGGGGACACAATTGGAGTGATGGCATTCATCTTCCCAAGTCACGGTTACTCATAACGGAGCCCTGCTCTCCTGGGGATGGCTGAACACCTGCCTTCTTGTGGGAAACTGTGAATTAATTCCTTGTTTCACTTTGCTTTCCCTGTTAAACTGTCTTTGCCTCAATCCATTAGTTTTCCTCTTACTCTTCTGAGTCTTTTCCCTGTCCCACTGGTGTGGGAATAAGCAAGTGGTTGATTGGGACAGAGTTTCCAGATGGAGCTAAACCATAACACAAGGATATAGCTGAACACCAAGCAAAGCATGAAGAGAAGCAGCAGAGACAGAATGCAAATATTCAGGAGCACATCTGGATCTGGACAGTTCAAATAAAAAGGCTCAGAAGCTGATCCTAGATCAGATGAAAAATGTGTTATTAGAGCAACACCAAGAATCAGGTTATCAGGTGCCCCAAGTCCTTGAAAGGAGTTTTTGACAAAGCTTCTGCTATGTATTATTATTCGGCTGTATTCTATGAATATTATTATTACTATGCTGTATTCCATGAATACAGGTAAACTCTGTATTCATGGCAACACTAATAACCATCCCTGCACAAGGAAGAAAAGACTCCCAGATCCTTCTTCTAAACATAGCAAGAAATTCACATTTTTGAAGACAAAATAGGGTGATTCCTTTACTAAATCTGTGAATGGAGCCAATTTCTATTGCAATACTTTCCTAATAAAATGTCAAGAAAAAGTTCATTTCCATTGTTGTTACTCTTTCTAAAGAATTCTAACACAATATTTATGCCAGGTATTTACTAAATACAAAATGTTACATATCTATTTATAAAACCATTTTACTTACTACAAACTCTCACAAAAATTTTAGAAGTACAATTCCTATGACAGATGGGATAACTGTATGAAACAAAAAAGATGATTCTGAGTTAGAAATACAAGATTACACCAAAACAAATTAATTCCGGGCAGAAAGAAGGTGACTGAGAAGAAAGCCCTGGAACTGGGAGAATATCCAAGTACTTCTGACCAGGCCCACAAGAAAAAGATTTTTTATTGAAAAACTCCATAAAGAAAAAATATATTTATTTCTATTCTTTCACATAATCTAGAGAACATTTTTCTGTGCTGCATGTTTCAATTTTCTGTCAAAATCTGTTAATTTATTCTTCACTCATCTACTGATGGGTAACTTGCCAATGTCTTGATGGATCCTGAACACATACCGGTCCCATTTGATTCAACATCAAATTCTCAGTCCCAAATCTTAAACCATATTAAGTAATAGTGACATGACAGCTAGAATAATATCAGTTTAGTCTTACAGTCTGTGCAGGGGGAAAGGTTGGCCTCTCTTTTGGAGCTATTCATCACAGAATTCACCCAAATAGAAGCTCAGTATCAAGTCAGTCATTCAAATTAATGTTCAAAATGTAATTATAGGACTAGCTCTATGGTATATGTGTAATACTAATAAGAGAGGAAACTTTGGTAAGGTTATTCAGACCATGAGCTTAAATTAAGTGGTGTGGTTTCATTGCTACAGTTGAAGCCTCATTAAATTCAACAAAGGAAGTGAAAATTCCTGCACCTACACAGTAAACTAAGTGCCAACAAGCAGGAAAAGAGCTTGTCAGGAATAGGCCTGAACATGAGCGAGACCAGCGATGTGCCTTTGGCACAAAGGTCAGCAGCCTCCTGGGCCACAGTAGCAGGGTCACTAGCAGGCCAAGGGCGATGATTCCTCCTCTCTACTCACCATGAGTGGGACACATCTGGAATGCTGTGTCCAGTGCTGAGCTCCCCAGTCAGCAAAAGCAAGACACAGTCCAGTGAAGGGACAGAAAGATGACAAAGGGACTGAAGTAATTTAGGTTCAAGGAAAGACCAAGCTGGGACTGCTTAGCCTGGAAAAGACTCGGGATGATTTTATCAGTATGTATAAATAGCTGATGAGAGGGAATGAAGAAGAATGAGCCAGAATTTTCTCAGCAGTGCCCAGTGACAGGACAAGAGGCAATTGGAACTGATTGAAACAGAAGAAATTTTATTTAGAGGTAAGGCCCAAATTTGTACTGTGTGGTCAAATCCTGTAACACTCTGCCCGATGAAGTTTTTGACTCATGTTTTTTATTGTTATTGAAAACCTGACTTGACAAAGACCTGAATTCATCCTGTTTAAGCAGGAAAGTTGGATTTCCAGAGATGCCTCCCAGCTTCAAAGATTCAGTGATTTTATGAAAAGTCATAAGAAAGTTTTGAAATTGCTGTTCTTTTGTTTTATGCACTTCTATTATTTTTCATGAAATTTAGATTGCTCAGAGTAGGCCTGCAGTGGCAGTTCATTTAACCTGCCAAGCCAATGCATTCCAAATTCAGGAACATTAAAAGCTGCACTGCAAAGTAATAAGGGCTTATTCTGCCTGACCTCCCTCAAGATGTCTAACATAGAACCAGATCATAAATATGCACAGCAGAGCAGATGTCAAGCCTTATGAATACACATAAATATTCATCAACTTATGGAATTTTCAGCTATCCACTCAGAGTTTTTACGTTTGAATAACACTGAGTTGGGCAGAAGTGCTCATCTGTCCAACAGTAGGCAAGCTCTGCAGAAGAATCTGGAGGCTGAGGCTGAATCTGTGGGCCAAGGCCAATTGTATGAGGATCAACAAGGCAAAGTGCCGGGTCCAGCACTTGGGTCGCAACACTTCCATGCTACAGGCCAGGGAATGAGGGCCTGAAAAACTGCCTGGTGGGAAAGGACCTGAGGATGCTGGTCAACAGGAGCTGAACAGGAGCCATCAGTGTGCCCGGGTGGCCAAGAGCACCTGTGGAATTCTGGCCTGCATCAAAAACAGTGTGGCCAGCAGGATGAGAGAAGCGATTGTCCCTCTGTACTGGGCACTGGTGAGGCTGGACCTTAAATTCTGTGCTCAGCTTTGAGTTCCTCTCTACAAAAAGAACATAGAAGCGCTGGAGTGCATCCAAAGAAAGGGAAAAAAGATGCAGAAGTGTCTGGAGCTCAAGTCTTATGAGGGGTGTCTGAAGTTAAACTCCAGACTAAACTGAGGTTGTTTAGCCTGGAGTAAAGGAGGTCCAGGGGAGACCCTACAGGATACCCCAACCCTGAAAGTGTTCAAGGTGAGGCTGGGTAGAATTGTGAGAATTGGTTTAGTGAAGTGTCCCTGTCCATGGCACTGAACATGGGGTTGGAACTAGATGATGTTTTATGTTCCAACTGGGGTTGGAACTAGGTGATGTTTGATGTCTGTTCCAACCCAGGCTGTTCTATGATTGCATGATACCACTCTCCATAGCTTCCTAAAAGGAGGTTGATCCCTTCTCCCAGATAACAAACAATAGGACCAAAGGAAATGGTCTCAAGTTTTGCCAGGGGAGGTTTAGATTAGACGTCAGGTAGAATTTCTTCACAGTAAGGATTGTCAAGCATTAGACCAGAGTACCTAAGAAAGTGGTTGTGCCACCATCCCTGAATTATTTCAAAGATGTGTAGATGTGGCACCTAGAGACTTGGTTTAGTGGAGGTCTTGGCAGTGTTAGGTTAATGGTTAGAACTGGATATTTGCTTCATGTTTGAAAGAGAAGTTTAAAACTTTTAAGAAGCTAGTCTAAGCCAAGAGCCAGCATTACTAAAATCTGTTCCTGCATCAATTACAATGGTGAATACAGAACTGAATCCAAGCAAAACAGAGTCATAGCCCATATTTATGAAGTAGATAACTTTCTGACTATTGTAGAGGACCTCAGATTTGTGCCCTATACTTAAAGCTATCTGGCTGCATTGGGTGTGCATGGCACAGTTTTGGTAGTGGGGGTGTAATAAGGGTGTTTTCTCTGAGAAAGTGCTGGAAGCTTCTTCTGTGTCTGACTGAGGCAATGCCAGCTAGCATCCATGCACATGATCACTTACTTAGTCCAGGGAAAAAAGACTATTGCACTCAAGCAATTACAGCAGAGAAGAGAAGAGTGAGAATGTCTGAGAGAAATAGCTCTGCAGACACCAAGGTCAGTGACAAAGGAGGGGGATAAGGTGTCCAAGGGGCCAGAGCAGAGGTTCCTCTGCAGTCTGCATTGAAGATCATGGTGAGGCAGCTGTGCCTTTGCAGTCCATGGAGGCCCATGGTTGAGGAAAGATCCATCTGCAGCCCCTGGAGCACCCCACACACAGGTGGATGCCCAAAGGATGCTGTGACCTCATGAACAGCCCTCTCTGGAACAGGCTCATGGCAGGTCCTGTGAACTCATGGGCACAAGAGCCCACACTGGAGCCAGTTTGTTGGCAGGACTTGTGACCCTGTGGGGGACCCATGCTGAAGCAGCCTATTCCTGAAAGACCCCGTGGAAAGGGATCCATGCTGGAGCAGTTGATGAAGAACTGCAGCCTGTGGGAAGGAAGTTGTAAAAGTTCATGAAGAACTGTCTCCCATGCAAGGAACCCCATGCTGGGGCAGAGAAGTGTGAGTCCTTCCTCATCACAGAGAGCAGAGTCCTCTCTATGATGAAGAAGGAGCACCAGAGATAATGTGTAACAATGTGAAAATAACTCCTGTTCCCCATCGCCCTGCACTTCTGATGAGGGAGGAGAAATGTGAGTACAATTAAGCTTGAGATAGAAAAGAGGGTTGGGGGGAATTTTGTTCTCATATTTTCTTTTACTTGTCATCCCACTCTGATTTGATTGGTAATAAATTAATTTAATTTTCCCAAATCAAGTCTGTTTTGGCCATGATTCTAATTGCTGAGTGATCTCTCCCTGTCCTTATCCCATTCCATAAGACTTTTGATGTGGTTTTATTGTTCTGTCCAGCTGAGGAGAGAGACAGAGTGAAAACTACATCTGTACAGTTAGAAGCCATGACACACGTCTCAAAGTATGTTTTTATCAGGATCCAAGGTATATACGGAAAATTTTCTAATCAGCCTGTCCGGAGTCTGATGTCTTGGGAAATTAAAGGCCAATTATTTTTTTTCTTATTCAGGCAGCTGGCTGGCTGTGTCTCTGTCTTTTTATGCATTAACAGATGCACATTAAGTATTGTGTGAAACATTAGGTAACCCAAATATATTTCATGGTCTCTGGCCTGCAGAGCTATCTGCAGAAACCAACAGGAGACATGATTACACATTAATCAGTAAGAAACTCTCTTTCTCAGTCCTCTGTAAATTTGAAAGCATTTTCTGTCACAGCAGTCCCATTTAATATAACTTGTGCTGTGAGTTCTCAGGCTCCCAAAGGACAGACCTCATAGCCAGTGTGTACTTTGTTAGGGTAGGGCTGTATTCCACCCCTGTCCAGACATCAGATTGAGTCTCAGAACATTCAGATATGCATCACTACTGCATCAATATAAATAAATTTTATCTCTCAATTGATTTAGCTAATCTTTTCCAGATATTTTATTTTAGACATTTCCTCATAACTCTGCACACAAGGTAATAAATATCTTTATGAGAAATGCCCCAAAGAAATGGAAGGGGTACTTATGTGTGTAGTATTGAAAAATCTCTTCCACTTATAGACAAGAGCTAATAGATGAGGCTCTGCAGGGAAGAATTTTTACTTAAACTTAGCCTGCAACCTGAAGTAAACCTCTAATAATAAACTTAGTGCTTTCTCAGAATGAGAAAGCTTCTAGATCACAACTACTTTAGGATCTGTCCAGCGTACTTAATCTCATTCTTCCAAAGGGTTTGGAAATATGTCTATTCTTCAAAAACAGATATTCTTAGAGAAAAAAAAAAGTACCTATTTATTCATCCTGAAGCAATGAAATGTCTGAGCACAAAGAAATGTATCATTGCTGCTGTATGACCGGCATGTTAAAAGGATTTTGGAGGGGAATATGTCAGAGCATATCATATTTTTAAGTGATATATGTCAGCTGCAGAATATATTTAAAGGTTCAGTGGCACCAACAGAACCAAATCTAATCCTGCAGGACAGAGAAGGGACACAGATTTTTACCTGTAGGCGACAACATGAAGACGACAATTTTAGATTAGACTTAAAAATGACCCATTTAGCAGAAGATTTTTGCATAAGGAAATTCTCAGTGTGCATAAACCAAAGAATAAGTTAGACAAACATGAGATCTGTTTCATTTGGGATCTAAAAACTATTGCCACTGCTGAAAGACATTTTTCTTTTCTCTGAAATACTATGTACTGATACTCACTTGTGTGCTACCAGTACAGTGAGCAGAGTTAGTGCTCATCTGGTGTATATTTTTCTCACAGGCCTCTGCCTCACCTCGTAAATGGAGTTCTTATTATTACATGGTTAGCTACTTTCACTTAACCTAGTGGGTCTGATTCTTTTAAGAGGTGCTTGGAACAAGACAAAACAAATTCTTGATCATATTCATACTGGAATATATGATTACAGACCATTTCTGCAAAATGACTAAATGTCTTCCTGATTTCATTATGAAAAAGAAACTCTAAAGAATTAAAAATACACTGTATAATCAGTATTTTCAGATGATTTCCAAATTGTTTCAAATGCACATATGTATTTTGTAGACAAATTTTAAATGTAGAACAGAAATTGAAAATAGAAAAAGTACTTCATACATGAGAATATACTGAGGTCATTTTATTTTACTTATAATTTTCTAATCTTTTATACACTGCATATGTGTGTACATGTATAAGACAATTTATTTTATATTAATAGCGAAAATTTTTGAGTAAGCATAATGTGAGCTTCTGGAGTTTCTTTAAGAAGTCCAGAGAATAATAAAAGCAATGACCACAAGAATATAAATTAGGAAAATCTCTATTTGTTTCAATTGTTCATCTGCAGCTCAAGGTCAAAAAAAAGTATTTTATTCAGATTATTAGAGTTACATGGTAAGTCTGGTACCCCATGAACCATGTCTGGTACCCTATGCATTTAATAATCAGTATTTGACCTCCAAGGATGAAACAAAAACCTTGCCATCTTTGGGCAGAGATTCGTCTATTGGAAATATCATGAAGCAAAGAAAAACAACTCCTTAGTCTCTTGTGCAGCTTCTTGAAGACTCACTCTTTAAGTTAAAAAACACCATTTGGTGGACATACTAGCAATACCTATAATGACATACAGATTGAATTAAGATTTGATTTAGGATTATAATTAAGTACTAGCATTTCAAAATGTTTTTGTAGATGTTGATTGTGTTGTTTTAGCTTTGAACATAGATGTTATGAAACTTACACTGGTAAAACATTCCCCTTGTGACTCTGTTATAGAGGTTCTCAGATAGAAAAACGATTGATTTTTCTGCCTTTGTTGAAATTTTATTAATATATTCTCTTATTCTTGGCAGCATAGGCAGCATGGGAAAAGAAAATATGAAAGAATTTTTTCTGAAGTCATACTCCAATATTGAATTTTAAAATTATCTGCTCTGTATTTGTCTGACTGTTAACACACTGATTCATTGCTATCCATTACTACTATCTACACAGCACAATTTCAAGAAACATGAAGGCTTTTAATGTAAACATACTTGTGTTTTAAAAAATGCTACACATTATGATATTTATGCACTGGAACAAAAGCTTGTCTACTATCAGTGGTTAGTGACATCACATAAGCCCCAATATTTTTTATACCAGATAAACATTTGAGGGAAAATGGTTTAGTATGCATTACAAAAATCCTTAAGGCATTTTCAGTAACAGTTCTACTTACAGAATTCATCAAATAAAATTTCGCTGCCATGAGACATATCACTTAGCTCAAAAGTAGTGAAATGTTGGAGAAGCAAAGTTGTTGAGATATAGGAGCCACTTAAAATCACAGTATAAAAAAAAATTTTTAAAAAGCCCAAAAAAACCAAACCAAACAAAACAAATCAAAACAAACAAACAAACAAACAAACAAGCCCCCCTTCAAAATAAAAAAAAAAAAAATTTTAAAACTCCCAAAAAACAGAAAAACCAAACTCAGGTGTTGGAAGAGATTAATTCCAACGCCTCAAAAGAACGACCATTGTAAAGGTAGATCCCATTCCCAAGTTAAAACTGCTTGGGGTTGTATTCACTCCCATTTTGAATATCTGCAAGAATAAGGATTTCACAGGCTCTCTGGGTAACCTGTTCTAGTGTTTAAACACACTCGTTGTAAGTACAATTTCCTAATATCTAATCAAATCTTTTGCTATACTTTGTCCCACTTACATTTAATTTTTCTTTTATTCTCCTTCTGTTGCTGAAAACCACAGTTAAATCCTTCCTCAGTTTTTCCTTCCAAAACCTGAGGAAACAATTTTTTCATTATCTTTCTGTATATCACATATTTCAAGCCTCTAATAATCTTTGCAGCCCTCTACTAAACTTACTTTGTTGTTTTTCTTTCATTTGTTTTTTCTGCTGGGAAATAAAAACTTGATATAGGAGTCTGAATTTACTTTTAGAATTGTGAAAGGCAGGATACCTGCTGTCTCTACTATCGTTAATACAGTCTATTATGCACTGGGCTTCCAAGGTGAAAGCTCTCCTTGACAACTCATACTCACCCTGTTGTCCACAGAAAGTCCAGCTCCTTTTCTGCAGAGACAGTTCTCAGCCATTCAGTCCCCAGGTGCATGAGATTACTCATATATTTGCCTCTGCTGGACTTTATACAGCTTCTTTCAGCCCATTTGTGAATCCCGCCCAGGTACTTGGTATCAGTCCTGCCCTCTTCTCACAGACTTTGTTGTCAACAACACTTTCTAAAGGTGCATCCTTACACACCATACAAACCATTACTGAAGATATTGAATAGCACTGGCCCTGGTCTTAGTCTCTGAGGGGCACCACTGTTAATAGTACCCAGGTAGATTTTACACAGCTGACCACAGCCCAGCCAGGCCAGCCCTCCTGCCACTTTTCCAATTGGCTACAAGAAATGTATGTGAAACACCTGACTAGTCAGGATAAACAGCTTCCACTGCTGTTCTCAGCACCAGTTACTACAGAAAGTGTTGAAGTGAGGGGGAGAACGACCATCCTATAATGCATCGAACTCCAAATTTATTGATCGATCAGTCACTTTAAATAACAGTGTTAATTAACTTCATGCATATTCCAAAATCCAGGTTTACGATAGGCTAACAGAGAAAACTCTAACCACTCCTTTTGTTTTACAATACCGTTGATTGTTTACATCAAACAAATCCAGTGTTCCCAAAACTTCCATAACTGTTCCCAGGGTGCCATCTTTTCCCAGAGAGGATGTTACCTTTGTTATGGGAAGACTGCCTGAGAACTTTATTGTTTATGCAAGGATGCCTGAGAGAGACTAATTGTTTATAGAAGTCAGGCTGGAAACTGTTTTGAAACTGCTTCACAGCTACCTCTTACTTTTCTCTCAGCTGCATGGCTTCGTGGCCTTTTTCTTTAAGCCATGCTTGAACTAAACTCCCGACATTTCCCCCGTCTTTTTCTTTAAAAGAAAGGAGGTTAGTTTGCCACATTTTCTCTATCATCCTACTAACCATCTTTTGGATACAGCCACAGAAACAAGGTAATATAAGTAAAAGCAATAAGAGTACCCCTAATATCCCTATAGCATATGTTATAAGGTTTCTTAGCCAGGGTCCCAATCCGAAACTTTTAAGCCACCCATCAATACCTAATCCTTCTTCTTCCTTAAGCTTATTAAGCCCTAGCCGTAGCTCTTTTATCTTAGCATGAATAGATACAGAATGATCAGATAAATTCATGCAACACATTCCTTCAAACTCTTCACACCCATGGCCTTGAGCTAATAATAAGAAGTCTATAGCAGCTCTATTTTGTAGAACAGCGTGATTAACACTTTGTACATCTGAAGTTAACATATCTAATATCTGTGAAGTTTTATTTAGTTCACCCTTAGCCCAACACCCTATTTGTTTTGCTAGAGTCAATGCTTTGCTTGCAGCACCCCAGGGTAGGAAAGCTGAAACCATCACTTGTTTAAATTTACTCCAGAACCACGGATCTCCTATTTGACTACAGTCTAAATTGTGTAAGCTACGCTTTTGCCTGCTTACCTGATGACTTAATTGCATCAGCACAGATATATTAGGGTGAAATAGTGATAACTTGCCTAAATAACAAGGTCCACCCTGAGGTTGAGCAGGTATACCATTCCAGGCTCTATCTCCGCAAATTAGAAATATTCCTGTAGGTAACTTCTTAGGTGTCATGATGCTAGAGACTTTACAATGGCTGTAGAGTTGTTTAGATACTATGTTTGGCTTTAGGACTGAATCCAAAGTTGCCCATGTTTGTTTATATGGATTCATCTTTTGAGGATTAAAATAATCAAAGCTAAACCATCCACTGTTGGAAGTGCTGGTCATGCTAGCATTTGCACTTCCAAAAAGCTCCAACTCCTCAGGTGGAGAATGCAAAGGAGTATTAAGTGATTGAATTAACAGACATTGTTGGTAGCCATCACTCTGACTGGCAGTATACCCTTTCTGTGCAGGCAATTTAATATTTACCATATTGTGCATACATAAAGCACGATTATTAATAAGACTGCAGAATTCTTGAGGAGACGATACTGGCAATGCTGAGACAAAGCGACGACTGATTAATCTGTCTAGCAAGTGTTATTCATACATTATCTCTAGGTTGATTAAACTGTGTTAACTTAAATTCTTCAGCTACCACTACACTAAATAATATAATAAGAGGAAACCTCATTTTTCTGGTTTTACTTTGACCTTCTTCTTCTGGTCAGTTTTTAACCTTACTGTTCCCGAGACCTGAAGACCACACCTTTGTAACTTTTTAATGCAGTTGTCTAATGCCTGATTGGGATCTCCTTTTATAGGCCCTACAATGGAATGTTGTGTTAAAGGCACCAGTTTTCTACACCTTACAGAGGCTATATATGATGCACTTTGAGCTTTAACCCTTTTTAAAATACACTGTACCTCCCACCGATAATAAGCCAAGATTTTCTGCTCATGTGATTCATAAAGATCTAAAGCTGAGGCAGTGTTTAGTCCTGTTTCGTTCCGTAGAGCCCACTCCCAATTATGTTCCCAGGTATGTCTATGATTACAGGTATCACACCATAAACGAAAAAGTGACAACTGATCCACTCAAAAGGTCTCATCACAACCTCCACAACACAGTGCAACCCAAGCAGCACAATGTGGGCTGTGACATTCAAGGCAGTTCTCTTTTGCCGGTCCTTTTATATGGAAAGATGATAATGATTCAATAATGTCAATCAGTTCCCCGGTCGTCCGGCAACAGCGTTTTATCCCAAAGGGTTAAAACCACCCTCAGCTGAGCCACAATGTCCGGCCTTATCAGGCATTGCACGGTAGGTGGTAATTGGACTAAGAAAAGAAAGCTGTTAGCTGTTTTCATTTATGTAAACCTGGAGAGGAGGTGAAAGGCAAGTCTGAAAACGATCCTTTCTGTCCTTGAGATTTTCACATCCACCTCTTCCTTGGGTTTCTCAAAAATGTTCAAAATCAGCTTTATAGTCTGTAATCCTTTAGTCATTTGGCTGAAATGGCATCAGCTGGGCGATTCTCAGTCCTTTGTTGATTTGGAGTGGTGAGAAAGTAGTATGCACTTGAAGCACTTAAAATACTTAACTTAGCAGACTTATTTTTAAATTAATAGAACTTAACTGGCTTCAAAATTCTATGGGCTAACTGTGCTACACTCTTTGCAACATAAGAATAGGCAATTCTAATAACTAAATAGTATTTTCAGCTAGCAAGGTTTCTCTGATGTTTACAGCAACACTTTGAACACAAGTCATAAAACAAACACCTATTGTAAAAGCATAAATCTATCTAACATCACTTAAACTTAATAGCACTTATACTTAAAATACTTAACTTAAAATATTTAAACTTAATAGAACTTAACATTACTTAAACTTATCTTTACTTAAACTTAATAGAATTTTAAATCAACAGAACTTACATGTAAAATCTCTTAATTCTAACAAAACTGTAACAAAATCTAACTGATTTTAGACTTATTTGTAAATAATGTAAGATCAAACTTAACAGAATCTAACTTATCTTAAACCTAATATGATTTAACCTTAACAGACCTCGAACTTAACAGAAAATAAACTTAACAAACTTAACCTTAATAGTATTTAGCATTTAATTTAACTTAAACTACTTAATAACAGATAAAACTTACTATAGACATAAAATACAGCATTTACTATAACTTACTTACAGGCCTGATTCTAAAATATTAAGCTAAAATAACTTTGTTCACGTGTTTGCTATAGCATTTCTATATCAAAAAGCACACTCACAACATCTCACTCATACAATCAGTCTAACATACCTTAACATTTTTAAACTTTTCAAAATATAATTCTAGAGTCTGATGTTCCACTGACTGAGCCATCTGGGCTTCTGATGTTAAAGTCTCTGCCAATACAGGTGATTTCAAGACAGCATACCAATGCCGAGCCAAACCGGCCGAAATTTGACCCATGCATACAGTACGCTGATTCCTGTTTCAGTCTCTGCCAGGAAGAACTAAAGTGCCTTTAACTTTCCTTGTTTACCATCACTTGTTTCTTAATTTCAACAGGGATCTTTTCCTTTTGTTGACAAAAGTTACATCCATTAGGCTGTTAGGTCTTAAACTGAAGCTTTTGCCGGCTGTGGGGGGAGGGAGAAACGCTCCCGCTGCAAAAAGCGCTCCAGTCCCGCGGTGGTGCGTGTGTCGGAGCGGGCGAAACCCCCCCCCCTGCGCTGGGCTCTTTGTTTACTCGCCGGCAGGCTGACTCCGCTGCAGGCACCGCTGCACCCGTGGCTCCCCCCGCGGCGGCTTCGCTCTCCCCCCGCGGCGGCTTCGCTCTCTCCCGGGGCGGCGCGCCTCGGCTCCCGCGGCGGCGGCTCCGCTCTCCCCGCCGCTGCCTCCGCTCCTGCCGCTATAGCGCAGCATTTTAAGCGGTCGCTCACCGCGGCTGCTCGCCATGGCGGAGCGCCCGTGCCGAGTTCGGAGTAGCACAGACTCGGAAGCGCCACGAGCTGCTGCCGCTGTCTTGCACTCAGAGAGATAGTAAAACAGTGCATCAGACATCACTCGCCATGGCCTGCTTAGCTTCTTGGCAGTTTTACCACTCTCTAAAGCAGCCTCTGACAATAAATCACCGAATTCACGCAATTCCGTTAACTCGTAAACTGTGTGGGGATTCACAAAGATTCCCCGTTCCAGACCATAAGCCAAAAGACCTTGCAATTCCTTCCGTAAGTCTATTCCCTTAATTTGCCTTTTTTGCAAAAACATAATAAAAAGTTCATATGCGGCTTGTCTTTCCATACCTCTTTTTAAGTGCGCACTTTCACCTAGCAGCGTTTTCCCATACTTATGCCTCACAAATCAGCTGGTCCCATCTATATGGTCGCCAGGGCACGGCGCGTATCGGCGGTTTTCTTTTTTCCTCCGCTTTAATTTCGCGCTTATTGCCGCTCCCGCTGCTTCGGAGCCTGAACCATTCCTCACTTATCCTTTGGTGTTCGCAATCCCCGTGATGGCCGCGATCGTCGTGGTGTCCGCTATCACGTCCGGGTGTCACCAATTTGTTGAAGTGAGGGGGAGAACGACCATCCTATAATGCATCGAACTCCAAATTTATTGATCGATCAGTCACTTTAAATAACAGTGTTAATTAACTTCATGCATATTCCAAAATCCAGGTTTATGATAGGCTAACAGAGAAAACTCTAACCACTCCTTTTGTTTTACAATACCGTTGATTGTTTACATCAAACAAATCCAGTGTTCTCACTGTGATACGAATAGTTCCCAAAACTTCCATAACTGTTCCCAGGGTGCCATCTTTTCCCAGAGAGGATGTTACCTTTGTTATGGGAAGACTGCCTGAGAACTTTATTGTTTATGCAAGGATGCCTGAGAGAGACTAATTGTTTATAGAAGTCAGGCTGGAAACTGTTTTGAAACTGCTTCACAGCTACCTCTTACTTTTCTCTCAGCTGCATGGCTTCGTGGCCTTTTTCTTTAAGCCATGCTTGAACTAAACTCCCGACAAGAAAGTCAGGTCTTTAAGTATAATTTGCCCTTGGTAAATCTATTCTGACTCTTCCCATCAGCCTTTGGTTTCATCCACTGCTCATGAGGAACACACCTCACTCAAAAGAGAGAAGCAACAATTTTCTTTATTGAGGAAAAAAAATATTGTTCAATTATTTGGATTAAATTTAAGAGAGCTTAACAGCAGTTACCAAGATTCCATAAGTTTGGCAGCAAGGTTCACCTTATTAATTACTGCATCAAAGAATGATACAAAGGAAAATCCAGTTAGGTTTGAGTTAGAAAGTTTTGCACAAAGACCCTTCTATTGAGTCACAAGGTTGAGAGTGGATCCCCCTGCCTTCTAAACTTACAGAGCACAGATGCTGCAAGGTCCACCCTTAGTCACAAACTCGGAGGATGGTTTATGATGAGTAGAATTATCTACACAAGGTTTATGATAATATTGAGTAGCTACATGGATAAGCAATGTTTTATTAATTCAGTGTGGTATCAGTCACTCACCAAGGATCTGTCACAACCAAGGGATCTCTCTGCCTTGCTGTCCTGGTTTAGGGGCAAATCTGGGAGAGAATCTCCAAAGGGGGCCCCTCCAGAAAGCAAACCCACACAGCCCCTCCCCTCCAACCGGTTTGGGAAGAATTCCTCGGAGAGAAGTGGAAAAACCCTGATTATTTAACAGGCACAGCACCCCCCAGCACACAAAATGAACAATACCAGGTGACACCACTCTTTCACCGCTCTGAAAAAGATGACAAATTCAGAAAGTCTCTCCTGGGGGTGGTCGCTCTGTTATCAGTCCCTCCAGCGCTGGGGCAGCTGCTGCAGCCACACGGTGCCAACTCTCGGTGTGCCCAGGTCCCAGTGTGGAGCAGGTTCAAGTAGGTCTGAAAAGAAAGGAGAAACAGTCCAGGAAGAAATTTGGACTGTTTAGCTAAACTAGCTAACGAGGAGAAGCAAGAGCAAGCAGAAGCAAGAGCGGGAGAACAAAGCAAAAAAGCAAAAGCAGCACAATCTACTGCCCTGTCTCTGTGTCTCGCCAGCCATGGGGGAATGGCTGATAAGAAAACCCAAACAAAACTTTCACTCTTCAGAGCCAGTCTTAAAGGCACAGAACATAATATCCAGCATAAACAGAACACATGAATGGGGATCAAGCATCCTAATGTCACCCTAGGACACTTGGGCTAGGAAGAATCTCATAGCCTCAAGTAAGGGATCTCTAACTGTGAGAAACATCCCTGCTCAAGGACAAACTTACCTGGTGTGCAGTACAAATGCAATTCAGGAAGAGCTCACATGAATAAATATTACCATCAGGAAGGCTTCATCCTGATGGCAATATCTATAGAATTAAGGAATTGGATGTTAGATAACAGTATAGACAGATAGCTGTCGTTATTTTAGCTTTTTTATCTTACTCTCTATTTCAGTTATCTTGCATTTTTGGGCTTTGAAACCAACTTTCCAAATATTTTTCTGAGGCATCTTTACTTCCTTGTGTGTGAGCCAGGTTCTCTAAAGGTCACAGTTTTATTCCAGGGCATGAATTCTTTTGCTCATTATTCAATCCAAGCCAAATATGGCTATGGATCAGGTATCTCCATCACAAGCCTCTAGTGACTCTATTTTAAAGTCCTTCTCAATAGGCTAAGAAGCCTAGTAGCAAATGCAATATTTCTCTGTCCATCAGGTGTATCCTAATGGATAGTACTCCTAATTCTTCAGCGAGAGCTATAGTCAGAAAAGCCAAAGAGTCGTTTGAAATATCAAGTAACCAACCAGGCACTGACTCACTCGATCCATCAGCTCACTTACAAGCCCTTCCCTTTGATAGAACTGAGATATTCCTTGAGCTGCCATGTTGCATGCTTTACAGACTATAAACTCCCTTGAGAGTATCACTGATGTCAATGTAGATGAGCAGTAAGACATAAGACAGAATTCAGATGAACCTCAGCAATTTCTCTGCATTGCCCCAGATTAAACTCCTGACAAGCCATAAACTCCACAATACAGAAAATCTGTTGGGGAGACAAATGCTGATCCCTGCAGAGCAGTGTCTCCTGCCACTATCATTTGTTACTTTCATTTGGTTCTGGTACATGGATCAAGCTGAGCTGGTCCAAAAATCTTTCCTGAAACTTCCTCTTCCCAATAAAAAATTATAGATCTATACCTGTTTTAAAAGTGCACATCAAGAAGTGAAGAGAGAAATTTCTTTCTCTCTGCCAGAAATCACGACATTCTACAACACCCATTTTATGAGAGTGAATCCTCCACTTGTTTAGCGCAGCTATAGATGTCCATCCTTCTGCCCAGTGTGACACATCCTCACTGGGAGAAGCACTAGACACAGCCTATAACCTGAGACCAGAGCAGTTACTGCAGCCAGGCCAGGACTTTTGTATATTTTGACACAGGACTGTTGTAGTCATGCCCTGTCAGTCCCCTCCAGTCTCAGGTACCGCCGCCACTCTGTTCCCTTTCTCACAAGCTATTAAGGGCTTGGTCTCTCTTTGGCAGCCCTGTTTGTTGAACTCAATACATCTGACTAATTCAGAAACTACTTTAAAATTTTATGTTGGATGCTTCATTTTTGGCCTTTTTATGTGCTTGTGGTGGGTTGACCTTGGCTGGCTGCCAGTTGCTCACTAAGCTGCACTCAGGCTCCCTCCACCGAAAGGACAGAGGGAAAAAACATGACAAAAGGACTGTGGGTAGAAACAATGACAGAGAGATTATTTCCAAGTACTACCACAGGCAACTCAATCTCATCTTGGGAAAATTAATTTAATTTATTGACATTTACTTGTAAGAAAATAAGAAAGTGAGAAATAAAAAAATAATGCTACAAGGTTTTCCCATAAACTCTCCCTTCCTCTCAAGTTCCCTTTCAAATCTTCTACTTCCTCCCCACCTGGGCAGTGTATGGGGAGAGAGAATGGAGACATGCGCGAGGGCGTATCTGGCCCGAGTGTCCGGCTAGCCGCTGTTACGAGGGAGGTGGCCGACACCCCCGGCGCATATACTGTCAGCCCCCCTCGGCGTCTTGGCCTCGGGCTGAGCTGGCTGCGCGGTGCGGACAGAAGCGCGAAGGAACGAAGTCAGAGGTGACCACAGGCTGGGGGCTAACTCCGATTTATTGAAGGTTCGGTGACAGGAACAGGTAGGGAGAGTGCCAACCAGCAAGTGGCGAGGAATGAGGCGGGAGGTACAGTTTTAAAAACAAGGGGTGGAGAGAGGAGGGGAGCCCAACTAGCCAATCGGGGAAGGGTACAAACATAATTGGCAAAGGAGACGAACCAATAAATACAACATAAAGGAGGGGCCCCGGGACCACAGCCAACCACAGCCCCCAGAGAGGAGAAGATTCTGGAAACCTGGGAGGAGTGGGGGGTGATTGACTGGGCCCAGGGAGGAGGAAAAACTTACTTATAAGGAGTGTAAGGGAGGGGTGATTACATAACAAGGGGAGACTGGCAGTTGAGGGGGAAGGGGGTAACCAAGGAGACCAACAGTCAGGGGAGGCAGTGGCGGGAAAATCAGGGGAGGGAGGAACCATTTTACAGAAAATTGGGGGGAGAATACATAAAATGGGGAAATAACTGAGGAAATTAAACAACACACAACAACAGAGACACTTTGTCTCTGGTGCTCCTTGCTTTTTACATTCTTCCCTCACCCTGGCGCAGGGTAGTTCCCATTGAAAGCAGATACAAACCTCCAAAATGGGCTCTTCCCATGCCTACAGATCCTCAGGAACTTCTCCAGTGTGGGTCCTTTTCAAAAGGTACAATTCTTCAGGAACAGAGTGCTCCAGCATGGGTCTCCCACAGGAGAGGTTTCCTGACAAAAATCTCCTGTTTATGGCTCACTTTCTATGGGCAACAATTCCTACCAGACCCTTCTCCAGGTGGGCTCTCCATGGGGTCACAGGGAACACATGCCTGTTGTTGTGTGGGGTCCCTCATGACCTTCAGGGTGGGTGTCTGTTCCTCCTCCTTTCTCCATGAGCTGCAGGGCAATCTCTGCTCTGGCATCTGGAGCACCTTACCCCCTGCCCCCCACCTTCCTCACTGATGTTTGTGCCTGCAGGGCTCTGTGCTCTGTCAGACATTCTTACTCCTCTCTCACAGATGTTGCAGTATTTTTTTAAACTTTCTTAAATATGTTATCATGGAGGCACTACCAACACCGTTGATTTCTTCAGCTTTGGACAGCAACGGGTCAGTCTTGGAGTCACCTGAAACAAGCTTTGTCCAACATGGGAGCAGCTTCTGTCATGTCTTACAGAAACCACCTCTGCAGCCCCTCTACTACCAAATCCCTGCCAGGTAAATACAACACAGTGTCAAGTACTCTGGTATCTCTCAGATACCACATATGGACTAGTGCTGTCTTGTTCACCTCAGCATAAGGAGTTCATACCAGGAAAATAGATGCTAACTAAAATAAGAATCTTACCAGAAATGAAATAAGCCCACTGTACAGGACAGTGAACCTGTCAGCTACTTGAATTTTATTAGCTGTGGATTCTGTGCACACTGCCTTAGTGTACCTGGGAGAAACACCATCACTGAGATGTTCTCTAAAATTACAGAAGTTACAAACACAGAAAGAAAATTCTGCAACACTAAAACTTCCAGACGTAGGGCAGATGAGAAACACAATGCATAAACCAGCAAAAACTTGAAAGCTCAACATTAATATCTTTTAAGTAGATTGGCATTCAGTACCAGAAGTTTACAACTTCACACACACGTATAGAAAACTATGTCAAAATGAAATTTTTTATTTATTTTTTTCCATATGGCAGGAAAAACCCACTCTACCTAAGACAGTGTTATCAAGCATAATAATAGAGTTACTCTCCAAAACAATTGGAGAAGATGCAAGGCTTGGAAGACTAACTTTTGCTATATATTGGTAAAAGTTAATGAAGCGTAGGGAGCGAAAGTTCACAGTTATTACATTTGTCTTCCCAAATAACTGTTACTTATATCAGAGCCCTGATTTTGTTGAGATGGCTTAATATGTGCTTACTGATAGGAAGTTGTGAAGGAATTCTATTTTGATTTCCTTGTACACTGAACTTTTTTTGTAATTAGCTAAACTATTTTTACCTCAAACCATAAGTTTTCTCACTTCTGCTCTTCTAATGGTCTCCTCCAACTCACTGATATGGGAGCCAGTAAACTGCTCTGTGAAGCTCAGCGGCCTGCCAGGATTGACCCACAACTTTTTAATTGGCTGCATTAAGCTTTGAAAATTTGAAATGCTCATCTCTTGCACAGACAAGAGCAGAGACTGACTTTCCTGCAGGTTCTCAGTGGGATAAGATACTAACAGCTATCAACATTGCACTGAAAGAAAATGTTATATTCATTAATACAAATTCAGCATTCAAAGAGGACAAAATCCCATATAAATGTAATTATCACAGTGATTCCTATTATGAATGAGCAACTTAAATTAATAGGCAATAAAATACATTTTTTCTTACGAGTACAATTTCATGGAACAACATATTGCTGCATATTGGGAACTCTTGCAAAACCTTGCAGAGCAGTTTCCTTCTCATCTCTCCCTATTATTTTTTGTTCTGTTTCAAACTGCTACAAGAGGTTTATTCCCAATTTCATGGCATTAGCTTCTGAAGTAGAGTAATGCACGTGGAGGTTGCAGAGTAAAAATGTGCCCAGACCATGAGACTTAAACAAAAACGGAATTTATACTTTCTTAGACTTCTAAAGTGTTTGAATCTTCATTTTGATTTGTTCTATTCCTTATGCAGCAACATTTTTCTCAACTACAGCATATTATATCCTCTGTTTTGCTACCTGAGGAACTCTGATTAGAAGTACATTAAAATCTAACTTTGTATAGGAAAAAGGAATTAATAATTTACTTCAAATTTAGAAAATTCATAGTTTTAAAATCAATATATAAACTATATGGAGTTTTAATAACAAGGAAAACAATAAATTCAAATACGGTAAAAATTTTTCATGTAGAAATTGGAGTTAGTTGCCGATTTAATAATCAGGTAATGTATAGACAATACTGTCATTTTAAACAGAGAGACTGTAAAAGTATAGAAACTTCATTTACAAAAAGCTAAAAAATTGCTATTTAGTAGTGAAGGTTAAATTTTAATTCAGCAATTAAATTGCATTTTAAAATTACCTATTTATTTTAAAATGCACGCCAGAAATCAATGCAGGATTACTAAATATTTCAGATGTTTTTCAGATTACAGACTCTTCAGCTCTACTTTGCTGTGGTACATATGGGGCTCCTCTAGAATCAAGCATTCTCTGAATGACTTTCAACAGAAGGATAGTGGGGTACAGTGCCCACCTCACAGAAATGCCTACTACACAGCACTAGAATATTATTTGCACCAGAGCTTGCTAACCTACATTTCCTTATGCACCTTTTTTTTTTTTTTTAATAAAGGTTTCTTTAAGAAAAAAAGCATTTCACTACAACACTGTTATAGTATGATTCATATTCTTGTTGCATCACATACTTCTTGTGAAAAAAGAATGTGTTAAATAGGTTTTGAAACATGAATTTTTTCCAGTTGCCATTTAATTACTTCTCAGATCTGTATGCATATTTTCATTTTGCAAACGTAATTCACTCTGAAACTGACACTCAATGACAGGATTTCTAGATAAATGAATATATCTAATCTGCAATGATGAATTTCATGCCAGTATCAAAAGCATTTGGAGAAAGAAATGCAAATAGGTATTTCACTGAAATAAGAAAGAACCAGAAGAGAGTTTTAGATTATCTTGTTATCAGAGATCATTAATTATTAGGTTCAATCTTATTCAGGTTTAAGCATGAACTTTGGGGATTTCTGAATTTTAGGAAATCACTTATCCTTATGGAAGTCACTCTTCCATAAGAGTGACTTATGGAAGAAGTCACTCTTCTAAGAAAAGAAAAAAAGGAAGTTGAGAATCCAGATAAGTCCCAGCTGACTGGAAGCTGGCAAATCATGTCCCAATTTTCAAGAAGGACAAGAATGAGGACCACGAAACCTAGAAGCCTGTTAGTCTCATTTCAGTGCCTGGCAAATTTATGGAGAAGGTAATTCTGTGAGGTACTGAAAAACAACTAAAAGACAATGCAGTCAATGGTCAGCACAGCTTCATGAGAAACAAGTCCTCCTTATCAAACCTGATTTCCTTTTATGACAAAGTAACCAGTAAGTTGATCTAGGGAAGCCAGTTGATGCAATCATTTTGGATTTCAGTAAAGCTTTTGATTCGGTTTCTCACAGTGACCTTCTGGACAAAATGCCCAGCACACAGCTGGATAAATCTATCATGCCATGGGTGAGCAATTGGCTCATGAGTCAGGCACAAAGGGTTATAGTGCATGGGAAAACTTCAGACTGTCCTGTTGTTTGTGTTCCACAGGGCTCATCCTCAGACCAGTTCCCTTCAACATCTTCATTAATGACCTGGATGCAGGACTCAACAGAATCCCAAGTTTGCTGATGACAGCAAAAACAGAAGAGCTATTGACTCACTTAAGGGCCAAGAGGCCCTGCAGAGAGACCTCGACAAATCAGAGACCTGGGCCATCACCAGCTACATGAATTTTAACAAGGAAAAGTGCCAGATTCTGCACCTGGAACAGGGCAATGCCAGTTGTGTCTGAAAACTGGGGAATGAGATGCCAGAAAGCAGCACTGTGGAAAATAATCTGGGGGTCCTGGTGGATGGCAAGCTGAACATGAGCCAGCAGTGCCCCGGCAGCCAGGAGGGCCAACCCTGCCCTGGGGGCATCAGGGGCAGCATCACCAGCTGGGCAAGGGAGGGGATTGCCCTGCTCTGCTCTGCCCTGCTCTGCTCTGCTCTGCTCTGCTCTGCTCTGCTCTGCTGTGGGGCAGCCTCACCTCATGTGCTGGGGAAGTTTTGGGTGCCGCAATATGAGCAAAGTATTAAGCTATAAGAGAGCATCTAAGGGAGAGCAACAAAGATGGTGAAGGGCCGTGAGGGGAAGCTCTGTGAGGAGCAGCTGAGGTCACTTGGTCTGTTCAACCTGGAAAAGATTGAAGGAAGAAGATTGAGAGGTACTCTTCTCTGCCTGGTGACCAGTCAAAGGACCCTAAGGGAATGGCCTGAAATTGTGTCTAGGAGATCTAGGCTGGATATTAGAAGGAGGTTCTTCACACATGCAAAACAGAATGAAAATGTGGTTGTTTTTTGTGTAGAACAGAACATTTTTTGATCTGGAGTTGGTTGTAAAAGGGAAATAAAAAAATCCATACCTGTCGCAGACATCTTTTTATGAAAATCCTTTCCTCAGGATTTTTTCCTCCTGAGAAGCTGAGAGGCCTCAGGAACAAATGTAAACAATGGTTACCTGCTGCTGTGGAATGCACCAGGTGCATCTGTGATTGGTCTCACGTGGTTGTTTGTAATTAATGGCCAATCACAGCACGGCTGGCTTGGACAGAGAGTCTAGGACAGATGCCTTTGTTATTTATTCCTTTCTATTCTTAGCTTAGCTAGCCTTATGAGATGAAACCTTTTCTTCTATTCTTTTAGTATAGTTTTAATGTAATATATATCATAAAATGATAAATCAAGCCTTCTGAAACATGGAGTCAAATCCTCGTCTCTTCCCTCATCTGAAAATCCCTGTGAACACCATCACACAAACCTTCTGAAAACACATTATTTCTCAAATAATTAGTTTTTGTCGGACAAGAAAATTCAAAATTAAACACTGATGTTCCTGGATAAAAGGGTTTATTTTCCAAGTTAAATATTGGTCAAGCAATGCTGAGAGTTTAACACCTTGAAGAAATTTACTGATCTGCTTGGGCTCTTCTCTGAGGAAAGTCTTTCAGATTTTGAATAGTTTATGACTTTATAATGGGACATGATGCAAAACTTCTCAATTTGTGACTTCTCTCTGGGATCCTAATGCGTCAAGTGTTGGCCTTGCCTTTTATTTTGGAGAGAAAATTTTCTAGAAAAGATAGATATATATAATTTTATATCTTAAGTAAAACATACCATCTAATTTATACCATCAAAAATTAAAATATAAAATGACAAGCAAATCTAATGAATGGACATAGGTTCTTGTTTTAATCACTTGATTCACAGAAAAATATCCTAATTTTGATGATGTTATGATTCTGTTGTGGACATTATATCTGAAATAAGACAGTTACTTAAAAATAAAGTGTTTCAAAACAAAAAATGTGATCTCTACAAATGAAAAAGAATCTTTAATTTTGTAAAAAAACCTGACAAATGTAACTTTGAATGATGTAAAAGGTTACAGAAGAAAAAGAGAATAAGATCAGAGTAGAAATCAATCTTCTGAGCTCTCAGAAACTATAACTTCTATATATAATATTTTTTCTCTTTGATCTAAAAGAAAAGTTCAGGAAATCATGAAGGGCAGGTCAGCTCTGTTAAACACAGAAAGGGCAATAAATTTGATCAAATGGGCATTTCTGTTGAACAGGAAGTTTCTCTCTGAGAAATTTAGTCCAAAATGTCCATGAGAAATCAATATGTAGCTGGAAGTATTTAGATTTGATGAGCACTACAAAAAATGTAGTTGACATGGGGAAAGAAAATGCAAGTATGGAGGTGGATGGTAATAAAGGCCCCCTGCAAAAAGAATAAATAATCCAAAAATCTTTTTTTAAGATGATGATCAGCAAATACAATAATTCATATAAATGCAAATACTGCAATATAAGGTTAAATTATGTTATAATTAATTATTTTATAATGTGCTTAAAAATATGACAGGTTTTTTTTAAATGCCTGCCAGGATAGTCAAAATGAAAACAGGGGAAAAGAAGAATTCAAAGAATTGAGGATTGTTTGAGGAAGCTCAAGTTAAAAAGGAGTTTAATGTAATGACCATTATTTGAAATATTTTGCTTAAATTGATTGCTTACTCTAAAGAGAAATCTTATGCCATGCTTTTATATTGAAATTTAACAGGATTTTTAATAACAATAACTAATAAAGAAAGTTCCTTTGATCAATTCAAATCAGTGATCAAATTAAACTGAAAATTAAATAAGAAAAAAATCTTAAAATAAGAAAAAAGCATATCTGTTACATCCATTTACTATGTAAATATTAGTATATATTGGAATTTAAAATGAGTCAAGCTTCTCCTGACTTGTTCCTAAAAAATAAAAGACAGGCACAAACTCAAAATTAGACAGACAATACTTAATAATAATCTATCAGATAAAACCTTTTATTTCTCAGCTGATTCCTGTTATGATCAAATTTATTGAGAGAAACCTCTGCCTGAATTAAGGTGCAAATGAGGTCATGTGTCAAAGCCAATAATATGAATTTTATTTAACAGTAAATGTGAGGTAGAGAGATAGCAATAAATAGGAAAGAGTCAGAGAGAGGGAGGGGAGAGATAGAGAGGAGGGAGAGAGAGAGAAAGGGGATTCAGCAGAAGATAGTTCCTACACATAGACCCAGAGGCATCCCCTTGGTCCTCCTTCACTCTGAGCTCCTCAGCGCTGGGGGTCCAAGTCTGTCTGCTGGGGCCACCACCTTCATACAGCCCCATTCCAGATATCCATGGGCTGGTCACAGATGCAGTTCCCATCACTTTGGGTCATCTTTGTTTGACTGGTGATACATGTATATATATATGCAGTTGTTTCCTTTCCCACGGTGGTAATTTTTTGTCCAGATATGAAGCGGTCCAGCTATATATATATATAGATATAGATATAGATATAGATATAGATATAGATATACAGATATGCTAACTAGGAGGTACTAACCAGAGCTTACATCCACCAGGTCTGACATAAGCTCCTTCCTGGCATAAATTTCTTTTGTCTATGCTTATTTTAAGCTGCTGCCGTGGTATCTTATCTTATGGCAATTTTCCTCTGTGGCCTTCACAGTCCTTTGAGACAGGCAGGTTTTTTTGTTTTATAGCTCCACACAGAAATTTATTCCAATTTACACCAAAATCTACATTGTAGGCAGTAAAAAAAAAAAAAAAAATAGAGATTAAAGGAAATAGGACTCTTAGAGAAGATAATTCACCTGTGACAGAATAGCTTTCGAATTTTTTTAAACTTGCCTATTAATTAACAAAGCAAGAATTTACATGCAGTATACATAGAGTTCAGTCCTACCATAAAGTTTAATTTAGAAGAAAGATCTCAGAAATTAATATCACATTTTAATTTCTTGATAGGGAATTTTTAATAAAAGGAATTGTTATGAAAAATAGTAAATTATTGCTTTTGTTTTGCAAGGATGGGGTGATGAGGAACAAGGAGAACTTGTCTTAGGCACAGCCCTATTTAATATGCTCACTTATGTTCTGGAAGATTTACATGACACCACATGAATATGATTCATAGGTGATGGTATAATAAAAGGTGGAACACTTACAAGAAAGATAAATTAACAGTTCCAGAGAGATTAGACATATGACCACAGATTTCTTATGTAAGTAGAACCAAGTACAAAGTATCAAAGTAATGCAATTCATACCTCACAAAATTAAAGAAACTATAAATTATTTAAGAAAATATTCAATAATGTAGAAGGGATATTCTGGCAGTAATTTTAAGGATTTAAGAAAAAAAGACATTAACAAAAAGACATTGACAATGAGATCTACATTCCCTGGTGACATGATAGAAATTCCATCACTTGAAGCATTTCAGAACAGCCTAGGAAGAATAGTAATGAATGTACAATAAAGTAAAATTAGTAATTATGAGGTAAAATTACTTACAATTACTTTTTTAAAGCTCAAATGGAAATGACTGTGTATTACTGATATGAAAACCAATCCACTGATTTGGTACTTCCTTTTCACTCTCATCTACATCTGTTATATCACTAGTCAGTACAATGCTTACTTTGGTAGACAGATATTCTATTGGAATATATAGGGTAAAAATAAAGGCTTTTATCCAGTCAGTAATTCACTGAAATCTTATTTTCTTTCTTCTTTCAATTAACTATAGAACATTTGCTACTTTTAAACAAGATGGCTCAAAATTTTCAATCTGTCATTTATCTACAGATATGCAAGATGTCAAAGTCTCAATATAGCATCATAAAAATGTGAACTTTGTTTCTTATCAGAAATCCATTATTGCATAACATCTTGAAAGCTTGGGGTTTAGTTAAATATACAGAATCACAGCTTCTCAGAATCACCAACTACCACCTGGGATATAAAGAAGAAAAAAAAGAAAAGAAAATGTAAAATATGTAAATTTTACTTCTACTCAGAAGTTCTTTTCTGATGATACCTTGATAGTTTTAACTTTGGATTATAAAATTTGCTTAGCACTTTCAACTGAGCATAACAGTTCTTATCAAATACATTGAGTTTTTGTGGCCATTAAAAGTTTCTGTTGGGCTGAATAATTAATTAAGTTGTTGTTTGTTTTAGGATTGTAAATACATCAGGAAAGTTTTTCTTCATATCAGAAAATCAATCAACTTGCCAAACTTAAACCGTAATAGACTTAAAGTTAAAAAGTTTTAGAAACCATTTTTTGAAAGGACAGAAACATATAACAACAATATCAGCACAAGAAGGTGAAAGGAAAATGAAAAATCAAAACCCAAAAAACCACCCTCAGTTACTGTGATGCAAAATGAAAACAGCATCAAAAATCTCACCAAAAGGTTGCCAAACATGCCTTTGTTGTAATTGAACAATTGGGATAAAGAGTACATCTCCTGACGTGCATTCTCTGAGTGTGAACTAATATTCATTTATTCTTGTAAAGTGGAAACATGGCATTATTTTAAAAAGTAATTTATTATTAAAAATATTTTACATGTAGCAAGTATTATATGATTTAAAATTTTAGTAAGCTAAGTGCTAAATTGGATTGTCAAGTGAGCACTTTATGCTTCATAAACTCAGGACATTGGCTTGCTGTAATACTGCTAGTCCTTTGTTCATGATGTAGAAAATATGGAATCACACTGAAGAACAGATTTTTTAGCAGGTACAGTATAGTATACTGTGTTTTTGTCCTGAAAAATATTTGGAAAAGTCTGTACATGCATTTGATATCAAAATCATGAAATATTGAGAACTAGTAAGAGTTCAGTTAAACGAAGAATTTTTTTTTTTTTTTTTTATTTCATAATGAAACAAAAACTCTCACAAAATCCTTTACTTGACTTGACTGAGATATTTTATTATTGAAAGTCAGCCAAAATAAACAGGTTGCTCAGCACGTTATAGCTTTTTTATTTTAAGTCACATCCAAAGGAATGTGAAGAAGAAAATATATGGTTTAAAATTCTGATGTTGATTTATAGTCACTACCCCTGCTGTCTGCATGTAGGAGAACAGAGGAATGGTTGACAGGCTCAAGACAGCCAGGTGGGAAATGGGTGAGGGAACAGGTGGGATGGAGCAGCTTCTCATGCTCTGTTGTGTAGTGAAATGTGACACGGGCCCGCACTCTGCTGGGGGCAACCAACTGCATAGGACCACTGTAAGCCCCAGAATGGTGCCAGGAATATTCTGGCATTGTGTGAAGTACTGGCACGAGATTCTGGCAATTAGCATAGGCCAGCCTGGGGAGCCTGGGACTGGTAAGAGGTCAGCAAAATGTGTGCAGCATGATGCACTCCACTCCCCTGGATTTGAAAGCTTCTGAGACCACACTGATTCCTAGGGTGGTGGTGATCTACCCTCTCTTTTCCTTTCTCTTTCTCTTCTTCGGTGTCACAGACATCTTTTGTGAAAAATCCTTTCTTTAGGATTTTTCCCTCTTCTGGGAAGCTGAGGCCCCAGAGAAAGAATATAAACAATGGTTATCTGCTGCTGTGGAATGCAGCAGGTGCACCTGTGATTGGCCCATGTTCCATGTTTACAATTAAGGGCCGATCAAAGACCAAGCTCTCTCTGGGACAGAATCAGAGAGAACTCCTTTGTTTATTCATTCCTTTTCTATTCTTAGCATAGCAAGCTTCTGAACTTTTCTCTCTATTCCTTCAGTATAGTCTTAATGCAATATATATCATAAATTAATAAATCCAGCCTTCTGATCATGGAGTCGGGATTCTCATCTCTCTCTTCACCCTGCAACTCCTGCAAGCCCGGAAACACTTTTGCATTCTTCTTCTTGAAATATATTGTAATCCTGACTAAAAAGTCCCTTCAAAGCCATGTCAAGTGTATTATTATATCTGGATATTCTAAACTTTTCAAGCAGAAGTTGTTTGTTATTCTTTGTTATGCTTTGTTTCTCCCATTCTCAGAGTACATCCAGCTACCTTTCCCTAAACCTGTGAATGGGATGGTGCATTACAGTGAATAATCATTAAGTGCAATATCTTTTAGCAAACACAATGTTCAGACACCAAAATGTATTCAAAAAAGATCCATGGTTGGAAACAAAGAGGAGTTATATGGTCCCTGAACCAACAAAACTTATTGCCTACCTGAGATATCCTTCCCACCCTGCCCAGGACCCCTTAAGTCCTGTCTCAGAGATGCCACAGCAGGGCCAGCCTCCATCTCCCTGCACTCCTGTCATGCCTGACCACGAGACCTGGTGATCTTCATGCTCTTGGGAGCTTAGCTATGATATCGACTCAGCAAAAAGTTATCTTCTCAGCACTCACCAGAATAGATGGCAACCCAGGCAGAGCTCACACCAAGGTATGATGCCACCCAGCAGCAGGTCTCTGTGGGACATAACCTTTAACTAGAAACGGATGGCAGGAGCGAGAACAGCTGTGTGAGTGGTGATGGAGTGGATGATCTGATCAGCCTTGTGACAGAACTACAGGAGAAGTAGAAATGTTAAGAAGCAGCAGGGAGTCTAAGAAAAAAATTGACTGGTGAAACTATTTTCTGCCTCCCCTGAGACAGAAACAGGAATAGCCATCAGAAAAAAAGGCCAGGATAAAGAGGATCCTCTATCATCTCCCCAAGAAGCTGGAGGCTGTAGCTTATGGGATAGGAATGAAAGGAAGCAACAGGCAAACCTTAAGTCAAACTCTAAGTCAAAGTATCAATAAAAATGATGTTGAAATGTATCCATGAAAAAAATAGCCCTACTCATTTAAAGCATCCATAGAAGGACCTTATATCAGAAGAGAATCTTTCAGAGTTCTTTTGTTTTGACAAGTGGCTGAATTCAGGTGAATGAGACAAGATGTATATTGCAAATAACCTTGCAAATGAAATCTGACAGTTCATTTATCTGTCACTTCTGATCATTTTATAAGTTTATTGTGAATATTCAGTGTTTCAGTTGCAATTTATAACGATCACAGAAAATGGATAGAACCAAAAGGAAAAGTACTTTACTTCCCAGATATTTGAGTGAGACTAAACCACAGATTTAAAAAAAAGTATGGCTTTTCTTAGATCATGTGTTCCAAGCTAGTGCTCTTGTCACTTAGAAAAACACATCTTTTAACTAGATTGATGAACAGTTTAAGAGTGATCAATCTTTATAGACAGGGAGTTGTGTCAATATTGAAGAGCATAAGTGTGATTTAACAGTCATTCAGAGCATCCAGCCATATAGAAATTGTATTTTTATAATATAGGGACAAATGCAAATAATGCATATATTTTCTATGACACAATCTAATCAAAGATAATAAGATAATTGTTAAAGGTCTCTCAGTTAATCACCTGGTTTATATGTCTTACATACAGTATCAGTAATTTCTAATATAGTGGGGATTTTTTTAATTCTCCACAGCAGAAAAAAAAAAAAAAAAGGAGTGGTATACTTGTACATCACCAAATATCAGAGAGCTTATTTGGATTAACATTCTGCCTTGTTAAAAGTCATATTTAAAGAGTCACTTCAGCTCTGATTCTTGGAGTAGTGTTGCTCTTTCTTACACTGTGGCACCCAAAACTTCCCCAGCACACGAGGTGAGGCTGCCCCACAGCAGAGCAGAGCAGAGCAGAGCAGAGCAGAGCAGAGCAGAGCAGAGCAGAGCAGGGCAATCCCCTCCCTTGCCCAGCTGGTGATGCTGTCCCTGATGCCCCCAGGGCAGGGTTGGCCCTCCTGGCTGCCGGGGCACTGCTGGCTCACATTCAGCTTGCCATTGACCAGGACCCCCAGATTATTTTCCACAGTGCTGCTTTCTGGCATCTCATTCCCCAGTTTTCAGACACAACTGGCATTGCCCTGTTCCAGGTGCAGAATCTGGCACTTTTCCTTGTTAAAATTCATGTGGCTGGTGATGGCCCAGGTCTCTGATTTATCGAGGTTTCTCTGCAGGGCCTCTTGGCCCTTAAGTCAGTCAACAGCTCTTCTGTTTTTGCTGTCAGCAGAAAACTCAGGATTCTTTTGAATCCTGCATCCAGGTTATTAATGAAGATGTTGAAGGGAACTGGTCTGAGGATGGAGCCCTATGAAATGCCACAAGTGACCAGCCAGCCTGATGTTGTCCCATTTACTATAACTGTTTGTGCCTAACCTGTGATCCAGTTGCTCACCTATCACATAACATGTTACATTTTGTCTGGAAGGATACTGTGAGAGACAGTATCAAAAGCTCTGCTGAATTCCAAGAAGATTGCATTAACTGGTTTTCCTAGCCCAACTCGGTGGGTTAACCTATCAGATTTCATAGGTTTCAGATTTCATAAGCACAATGAAGAAAGAAAGATAATTAAAGAATTCCATCTACAGATACAAGTTTCTTCTCTAAACCAATAATCCTCAAGATTCCCTGGCTTCCTAAAAATATTAGTTCAAACTATTCCAAGAGTCTACAGTACAACACCTCCTGAGAGAGATTCATGCCCAAAACTTCACATGAACAAAGACATTGCAAAGGAATTAAACCAACTCAGACAAGAGTCAGGATAGCCAAATGAGTTTAAAGTTGACAAAGGTCTGAGGTCAAGCCAGCATGTCAAGTTTACCAAGTAAGGTCTAAATTGAGGATCAGGGAGGTATATGGCCAGGCACAGGCACTCTGAAATGAAGTTCAAGCAGTGGTTGGGACCTGAGAGTAAGAGTCAGAGGAGGGAGAAAGCCTCAGATGAACCTTTTCACATCACCCAGAAGAAGAAACACAATAGGGCTGGCTTTGAGCACAGGCAGCGAAACAGCTCAGACTATGATTTTAAAATGGTGCAGAGCCTCCTTCATGCACAGTCACACTGCTGTCAAAAATCCTGCAAGTTCTTGTAAGAAGAATCTTAGTTTCTTGAAGACCATTGTTCTGCTCACTGGTGAGCCAAATCTTTCCTCTCACATTAAGACATCAGAAAAAAATAACAGAAACACAGAATATTCTGAATTGGAAGGGGACCATAAAGATCATTGGATCCAACTCCTCTCCTTGCACAAAACAGCCCCAAGAGTCACACAATGTCCCCAGGAATATTCTTGAACTCTGTCAGGCTGGTGCTGGGAAGCCTGTTCCTATGCCCAAGCAACCTCTGGGTTTGGGAGTTTTAGTCTGCAATGAAGTTTCCCCTCCGCCTCCTGGAGATACTGAGTGACCTCAGCCCCTCCTCCTATGGCTTCCCCTCACAGCCCTTCACCATCTTTTTTACCCTCTTTTGTAACTCTCTAATAATTTAATATTTTCCTTATTTTGTGGTGCCCAAAACTGCACACAATATTCAAGGTGAGGCTGGATCAGTGCTATCCCTTCTAACCTCTCTCACCTCTGTGGTCTGAGCATTTGCTACCAGCAAATTGGTGTGCCAGAAAGAGTTTTGGAAATTCCCAACATGTAATCAGATTCTTATAGAAGGGTGTCTGCATGAATAGTCAACTACTATGAAACAGTCTCAAGAATAATGCAATTTTGGTGGTCTGTGAAAGCAATATCTTACGAGTAACTACCCTGGAATTACAGTTAATTCCTGAATGAATCAAAATATTTTAATATAGAACCATTGTTAAAAATTCTGAGATGTACATTAATAAAACAAAGGCCTTTCGGGAAAACAGTTTTTTGCTCCGAGTAGTATTAAAAATATAAAGTATTGTAAGTAATCAATATGCACAGTAGTTTTGGACGAATATGATACAGAGATATTGCTAATATGTTCCCAGTTTTCTGGGGGGAGAGCATTATTAAAAAAATATAAAAAGAACAATTTTGCACTTGCTTAAATATATGGTAAACCAATCTTCTTTTATCATAGTTTAATCCCAGATGGCATCTAAGTACAACACAGCCAATTGGTCACTCCCCACTCAGTGGGGTCAGGGAGAGAAACTGAAGGGTAAAAGTGAGAAACCTCATGGACTGAGAAAAAGACAGTTTCTGAGGTAAAACAAAAGCCTCACACAAGAAAATTGAAACAAAGAATTAATTCACCACGTTCACCACATTCCTTGGGCAGGCAGCCATCCCCAAAAATGCAGGGCTCTGTCACACGTAGTGGTGACTTGGGAAGACAAACACCATCAATTGAATGTCCTCCCTCCTTCTTCCCCTAGCTTTATGTATTGAGCAGGACACCATAGGCCATGGTATACACCTTGGATCATTTGGGATCAGCTGTCCCAGCTGTGTCCCCTCCCAACTCCTTGTGCACCCCCAGCCTTCTCACCAGTGGTACAAGAAGAAGAAAAGGCCTAGATTCTGTGAAAGCACTGCTCAGCAAGAGCAGAAACATTCCTATGTTAGCAACACGGTTTTCAGCACAAATTCAAAACACAGCCCCATACCAGCTGTGGTGAAGAAAATTAACTCTACCCCAGCCAAAGCTATCACAACTTTGTTTCATAAAGTAATAAAAAATACTTCCTTTTAAAAAAGAATGCTTCCTTTAAAAAATATTTATCCTCTCTTTTTTAGTTTATTTTTTTTTTCCTACGTATTTAACAGTAACATTTTTTTCATGTGTTATTGTTTGCAAGTCTCTATTCAGGCATTGTAGGAATGTGACTGCTATATTTAAATATCTAACATGAGCTAATGACTCCTCTGTGATTTTCTTTATCCTGATTCTCATTATCCCAGTGTTTTCAAAGAATTATTATAAACAAGCAAATTGCAAGTGCATGTTTTTGGCAACATTGACTTATATAAATGCCTGTAGCTGTCATTGCATAAAAATATGTTTAATTGTTATTGTGTAAAAATATAAGAAATTATAAGAAGTGAAGATAAAATATTTCATTTTGTGCAGTTCTGATAATCTTTTCACTACTATGGAAAATTTTCCTCTCCAGCTTCAATATAAAGGGCATACCCCAGTCCATAACCATATATATATAGAGAAAGATTTTTCACTCACTCTTCTGCTTTTGCCTTTGACAGAAATGGAAGGATGGAACATGGTCTAGAGTAAGAAACACAGAAATTCTTTTAAATTATATTTGTTCTTAAGGATAGATAAATAGACTAAATTAGATATGAATTTTTGTGTTCCAAACAAAATCTGTATCTGTCTTAAAAGGCCAGATTCTTTTTAAATGTAGCATTTTATAGAAATATATGACGAATACATCCAGTACAAATTCCTCTTTCTTTTCTACTGTATTTAAATGAACTAGATCTTTTGTTAGATGGCTATTTTTAAAAAAATCTAGTGCACAAGAAGGGAATCCAAATAACTGTGCTGAAACAGGAGGTCAATTAGCTCACATCCAAGGCTAGCCAGCACTGTACACCAAGGCTCATTTGCACCAAAGGTTCATGCCAGTATTCACAGTGCCTCACATACATACACCTTTATGCTTTTCTGTCTTTCCTCTCTAAGCCCAAGGAAATTTTTCATAAACAACTGTAAGTTTCCTTCAGTTGCTCCATATTACATTGCAGACTAGATGCCTCTTTCTGGATGAGGGGTATGCTAACAGCTGGTGTCTCAATTCAGCTACTAATCTTATTTGTCAGTGTCTGCTTACACCAGAAAGCAGGAATTAATTATGATCTCTATATGTTAACATAGTTACATCCTCAAATAAAACTAAGAAACACGATACTCATTAATGCATTTTTAGCTTGAAACACAATCTCTCAAATGAACTGAACATCAAATCTGTTTTATGAGTGATTAGCATATTGTGATGGCATGTTTTTATTGAGCTGATTAGTATCTCAAAGATTTCTAAAAGTGATTGTTATTTGAGCTTTTCAGTGGCAAGCTGAAAGCTTTCAGCTCATATTTTATCACAAAAATGACACAAATTAAGCTAAAATGCTTAGCTGAACACAGCACAAAAGTTTTATCGCTGGAATTTTGGTGTCACATACACAGAAACATAATTTCATTTAAATAAATTATTGCCTTTGCAAAGTGCTGGAGCAGGACATTCACAGAGATGGGCATTCCTAACAACATAGAACCTGCATGATGTTGAAGCATTCAATAATTTTTACTTACTCATGCAAGTTTCATATAAATGTAAAAGATTTGGAACAGTCTATATACATTCCTTCTGACAGTGACTTTGTTTTCTGTGAACCTTAAAAAGTAACAGAGTTTCAGTCCAAACACAGTCAAATTCTTCATGAGCACAGGTTTCAGGAGAATTATATTTTATTCCAAATTAAACTGACTTGAAAGTATTTTATTCCCGAGGTCTGTCTATTCAGTGATAAGTTACGCAAAAGCTAAGATCCCAAATGAAGATTTAGATTGTCAAAATAACAATGATCTATTAAATTGAATATCCTCATCACTACTGATATATTATACAGCAACTTCTAAACATTTAAGCATTCTGACTGAGGAAATCTGCTATCTAATTAATAATTGCATGGAAAGCAAACATTTCTATAGCACAACAAAACTGTAAGTTGTGATAGCAAACTGAACCTGCAGTTTCATTAGGATCAGTCAGGCTGTTCAAGGTCAGAAATTAAGTCAGGTGCGACTAACAGACAATCGTTTGGGTGTTGTTTTATGAAAGTGAGACTTCACAGACTCATTAACATGCACAAACATTCACATATAAATATAAACATACACACAAGTAGGGTGTAGTACACAAGTAGCAGATTATTAAAGCTGAGTTTAAAAGCACACAGTCAAATACATATAATTTTATTTCCATAACAACTTTTCTGTATTGACCTGGAGCAATCAAGAAGCCAATTTATTTCATTCTACTTAGCTTTAAGCTGAATTCTTTTTTCTTCCAAACTATTTGGAAGACAAATAATTTTGTAGTTTCTACCACAGCCAAAATAATTTCTTTAAATGTAGTATCAAATGACTTTTGGATTTTTAAAGTTTTCTAGATAACTTCAGAACAACACTTCATTTAAAAAAATTAGACAGAATATTAAATAAAATCTGAAGCCATTAGATGAATATTTCTTTCTTAAATTTGATTTTTTTCTCTAAATATGACCCTTTACAGTCACTTTCTATGGTCAAATTACTTCCCATTATAAGGTTTCTTTTATTTATACTTCGGTACAAAATATGCTGTTAGAAAAGTCAGAAGAAAACTAATTTTTAATCTATTTGCATGTATGAACATTTTTGTTACATTTCAGATCTTTACAAAAGAAAATTTAAGACAGACAGAAAGACATAATTTTGTATAAACATTAGTGACATTTAAGGACTAAGCTGTGTTTAAAAAATTTCCGGAAGAGCTAAAATTTTGAACAGATGTGAAAAGTCTGTTCAGGTTGCTTACAAATGAAAAGAAAACCCAAAAACTCCCCACCCTCAAATCTACCCTTATGCAGATGTCAAATGTTATAATAGTAGAAACTGAAGTAAGTAATAAAACATTGTACTGTAATAAAACAATATCTGTATAAGAGATTATAGGAATTGTGGTTTCATAAAAATATATAATTTAGAGTTTGATTTTTTTTTTTTTGAATCTTTGTGGGTTTCAGTCTTGGATATTACTGTAAATTATGCCATAATTGCACATTATCCCATGGTTATCCTTATAAAGAATTATCATTCTCTACACGAGGAAATGCATTTATGAATACAAGTATAATGCAGCAACAATACTTTAATACACATAATTTTGGGAAAATGAGTACACCATGAAGGCTCTCAATCGTCCGTGTATGTGAAACAGCTCATTGGGATGCAATTCATGCCACTTGTGTGTGACAGATTTGTAATGAGAACTGGGAATCCCGAGTCGCTAAATGGCCAGTCAATTTTTAAACTTCAAAGCAAAACTGAATAATTTTATTTTTTATAGTGCTCCCATAGCTTCATCTACTACCACTGAGACTGTGAATCTCATATGTCTCCCCTCCATGAATCTCTCCACCTAGACTAGGATCTCACAGGTGTCCTGCTGTTTCCCCAAATGAAAAGTGTTAGACTTAACGTCGTGAACTTGCTCTGCTCTGTGGACACTGCTGCAGTATGTGGTACTGTAATTCACAGCCCTTGACTTCCCAGCGTGACCTCTCTCTACACAAAGCTCTGTTCTATCTTGTGTCTGCCAAATTCTTCCCTCTCTGATCTGTGATCTGCTCCTCACCCCATGGATTTTATGCTTGTGAATATATTTGCCTTCTCAACTGACTCACATGCCCCATCTGAAAACATGGTCAAGTTGGACCTTAAAATGCTGGTATCTGCCTGAAAATAAAATGGGATATGTGTGCACCCCTACAGCTAGAGGAGGGCAAATTTACTTGAGTAAGATAATAGGGAGAGATGAGATAAACCCTTCTACAATTTTTGCTTTCTTGCTAACAAGAAATCAGTGGCAGATATCTCTGAGGTTGAGATTTGAAAGCTACTAGAAATCCTGCACTAGAAATTAATGTTGTCCCATCATGATGGTGGTGCAGCTGCTACAAATCTGTATTATATAGCAGCATGAAAAAAACTCAAACACAGCAGTTTCAGGTATTGTATTTCTATTTTATGTGTGATCACTGAACAGTATGGATTATGATATTCATTAAAAAAAAAACCCAAACTAAAAAAGAATATTTTTGCTTTTGTTTGGATTCATGACTGAGTCAAGCTTGTTCACCATTATAAATGTAACGTTGACTCTTGGGGGTTTTGGTTTCATTGCATGCTCAGCAAGTGAGGTAAATCCACTACTTTTGGAATAGTAACAGGTGGTAAAAGTCAAACTGGTTTGTTCCATAATTACAATGAATTAATTTCTTCTGAAAGCACTAGAAGTGAATGACTAAAGAACTGAGAACAAAAAACAGTAGACAGGGACAAAAAAGGAATTGCCAATATTAACACAGAATTTTTTATTTCTCTGTAATTTAGGGATCAAATCATCCAAGTTTAATATGTGGAATAGATTAATGCAAAATAGATTAATCCCATATGAAACTCATGTACTGATATAGAACTGCCCAAAATTTTGTTCTAAATTATCATTGCAAATGAAAACCTAAACAAAACAAAAATTAAACTCACAAGGACTGAAAATATTTAAATAATTTGTGGAAGTTATTCAGAAAAAGAGCTATCCTAAGCTATATGTGGAATAAAAATTTTTTTCAAAATTAATATTTAATGAAACAAAAATATTAATATTTTAAACAAAAAAGACTAAGAGGAAAAAAAAAAGCTAAGAAATTATAGTCTATTTAAAATACAATTTGTGACCTGAAATGGAAATAAAAGATGAGAGCAGCATAATGTGAAAGTCCTGTACATCTGTACGACGTGAGCAAATTCTGTGTCATAAGACGTGGCATTAGTAACAAAACATTAAATAACAGGCTGATGATATAATCAAGGTTTTTAAGGCTGAAATTTAGAGTGATTAAAAGCATCTCTGTGAACTTGATTCTGCAAAGGTAATGGAAGTAAGGAATATGTTGCCATATAAGAATTTCAAGTGATGTTACACTGTGTGGGAAACAATGCCGAAAAAATACACTTAAAAAAAAATTTCAGACACTGGCAAATCCTATTTAAAGGTAAATCTTGGGATGGAAGAAGAAGTAAATTCTCAAAATGGCTGACTTTTGTCTTCCCTAAGGCCCTATATCCCTTTAACAGATTTTTGTCTTTCATAGAAAGTAAAAATATACTTCTTGAGGAGAAATTTGTCAAAATTTACTATGTAAGATAAACTGCCTGAAGTGCATATTGTTTGTTATCTGAGGAAAAACTTGATACTGATTAGCTAAAGAGCACCAAAAGTTGGAACCTCAGACATCACAGAGATGATAATCATTATAAGAATGTTTATTCGTTAACAATTCCATTCTTGTCCATAACAGGAAGTTGCAAGCTACAAGCAAAATTTGCAGACAAAAATGCTGTGATTTTCAATGGACATGTAAAATACATCTTGTCCATCCCAACTGGCATATTTAAAGAAATTGTACATCCCTGTAAGATTGTGATAATTTTTTATACAAATTAATTATTGAGTAGTTTCCCACAATCCTCCTTTGTTTTCAACAAATATGGAGAATGGTGAATATGTGTTTGTAGCTATCAAAATGAAAATAAGAGCAAATGTTGTTTAAATGAGAATCCTACTAGGGAAAAACACAGGCACTGAGCAGCCTGTTAAATGAAGGATATTGTTACAAAGGATACATCTATTCCAGCATCCTAGTTCAGATTAGAACTGAATTTGTTTCACATGTGGCAATCTTCAGTTTTAACTGAAGCTAAGGCTGCTCCAGAGGAATTGCTCTGCCTATGTATATGTATATATCTATATATACATGTTTATATAGGCTTATATACATGCATATTATATATACACAGACAATACATATAGAAAGAGGGTTTGGATGTTGGTCCTCAGTCCCTGTTTCACCCCACAAGTTCATTCCTAGTGGGCATGGTACTCATCATTAAAGTAGGTACAGAAGTATTCCATCAGTTCTCTGGAACCCAGTTATTGAACACACTTCATCAGGCTCAACTTCCATTTTAGCAAGCTTTAATGTTTGGAAGTGAAAGGCTGTTGAATATTTTTTCCCCATATTTTTGCATCAAACTTATTTATTACCACAGTATTTGCAGCCAAAATAATGCTGACCTTCTGGATGCTTGAAAAATATAGTATGCTAATACTGATATTTCATATATAGTATAAATAGTCAATACACCTTTAAAGGAATATTGCAGTAGATAAATCAAATAAATATAAAGATGAAATTATGGTGAGTTTCTTTGACACCTCATATAAAGTCTAAATTCAACCTTAAATTTCTTGTAACACCTGTTTTTCTTTGTTTGAATTTAAGTTGGACTATTTCAGAATGATTAAAATGTTGCAGTCTTCCGCATCTAAGAAGTCTGCTACTATATCTTCATATTCCTGTTACATTTATGTTCTATCCCATCTGGACTATTTCTAATGCAGAGTGATTATTACTACTGAAATATAAATCTCCAAAATATGGATATGCTTTCCAATTATTTCTCAACATTTTAAAAACTCTCTTTCACCTGTGTTCTAAACAGGCCCTGCCAGTCTTCCATCTTCCCTGTGGGTGATTGTGTTTTCTCACTAATGCAAGAACAAAAAAGTGTCAGTAATTTATAACTTCCTTGTCTAGACAATAAATTAGCCTCAATGAAAAGGAGGTGTGGTACCTCCTAATAAAACAAAGCAGCACAGAATTCTATCACAATACAAAAGGCACTTGAAAGCTTTTTAAGAGACCAAGAAGAAGAAAAGAAACTTGCCACTTTTTCACTTGTAACTAAAGGTTAGACAGAGGAAATATTTTCATGCATCAAACTACAGACTTGATTTAAAAAGCAAAATAAATATATAACTGAATTCATCGAGGGTGAAATTGGCAGTGATCCAGACATCCCCGCACCCAAGATTAGGGAAATCTTTCAGATCACTCTATGTAATAAATATGGACAAACTACTCAGTGGCAGAATAAAATTGGAAGTTATTTTCCTAGGTGCTACATTGATGCTAAAAGCTTTGGAGGACAATCAAAAGTAGGAAGACAAGATTAAAGTCTGTAGTTCAGTTTGTGGAAAAACAAGTTATTAATCTGAATAACAGATTACAATTACATTTTACTAAAGCAGAAAAATCACAATTATCCAATTTAGTAGATAAAAAATAAAAATGCAGAGGTAAGAAAGTGTGACATGTTTTTGTTCAAGAATAAATGAAAGAATTTAGCTCTAAAGGAAATGTACTAATTTCTAATAGACTAACATATTTTTATTTTCCGGGTTTAAAAAATCCTCCAGAACTCACAAATATATTACAAAGTAGAGTGGTTTGGAAATAATTAAGCAAGTAATGCCTACCAGTAACTTCACTGTATTGTTCTGTATCTGGCTCCTTAATTACCTGGAAAGAGGTCAGAGCAGAATGGTCATCATGCCCAATCCCATAAGGTCCTCCTGCCTCTTGAAACATTTTTTCTAGGGAACCTTAACTGAAACTCATCTGTTCTTTAGAAGTTTTGCAGTGTTATCCAGTTTTTTGCCACTCTGTAGATAGGAATCTTGTGTTTTCTCTTATATGATTATAACAGTAAAATATGGGACTGAAGTAAAATTAAAATCTTGCTTGAAGACAGAAACAATTACACTGCATTAAAGAAAAGAAATTCCAGGAGTTTACATAGCTAAAACCTCACTGGCATGACAGTGAATTTATTCTGCTTTTTAATCTCAGAAATCTGAGTTTAATGTTGATTGGTGCCATATTATGGGATACCAATACTGAAATGTAAACAGCATCGATATCACTTAAATATATTTGCTTTTGTTATAGGAAACAAATTACACATTCCACTTTAAATTGTACACTTTGGGGATGCCAATTTTAAGTTCTTAAACAGGCATAAAATAACAAATGCTGTGAAGCAGAGAAACAGTCCAGTCAACAGTTATAGTTAAACAATATTGACAAAAACACCAGTGCAACAGAGCTGTCAAAAATCACTGTTGTAAGCAGATGGATTAGGGATTGAGAAGATATGGAATATGTTCCAAATAGAAACACCAATTTATCAGACTCTGACAACACTGAGTCTGCAGAAAACATTAAAAGGGAGGGCAGCCAAGGCTCAAAAAAAAAAAAAGTGATAATAGAAATAAAATAAGAAGCCAATGAAAGCAGTGAGTGGGAGGACAAAACCAGAAGAATTCTTTGCACTGCTGTAAAGTCCAGTCAAATACTAGTCAGTATAAAAAAAATAAGAAAAAAAAACATCAATACAGAACAAATATCAGTAAAGAAAAATTCTTTTTTGTCACAAAGCAAATATTTCCCTTCCAAGATATTATATGTTTAAGCAAAGCAAATTACATACCTTGTTGTTTTGTGGTTGGTTGGTTGGTTGGTTGGTTGGTTTTTTGGGAGAGGGAGGATTATTGGGTTTTGGGTTTGGTTTTTTTTGTTGTTTTGTTTGTCTGTTTTTTCTTGCTGTGTTTTGTTTTTGTTTTTAATCAGCTCTGTCAGAACCCAGGACATCCCTCTGGCCGTCCTGAGCAGCCAAGACTCTTGCCAGGGGGCCCAGAGACCCTGGCACTGAGCCCAAGATGCCTGTGGTTTTGATTATGACCCATGGAGCAAATTACCAACCTTATATGAAGATCTGCAAGCCATGACAGCTAAGTAGAATAATAGTGAATTTGTCATGGGGTGAAAAAGTAGATTTTGGGTTTTTCTAGAATGGGGGTTCAGAGGGCAAGATGGAGGGATGTAAGCGTGTCCAGCCTTTCTCCTTCTTCTTCTTGGCCTCCATCTTCTGCTGTGATGTTGGCACTTTTAGATTGGTTTAGAGTAGAAGCTCGCTGTCTATCATAGGTGATAGGTACTGGAAAGTAATTGTAAATACTATACACGTAGTTTTTACTATAAAGACATAACACCACCCCAGGGCAAGCTGAGTGCCTCTGACTGTCTTGCTGAGCAGACCTTGGCAGGACAGGAGAAAGAATTTTATAGATAAGAAACAATAAACAACCTTGAGACTGAGAAATTAAGAGCTCTGACTCCTTCTTCGAGCACCGGGCTGGGAAAAGAGATTTTCTAATGTATCTTGGGGTCACAGTGATCAGCTAGAGACCCTGAGAAGCTCTGTGTGAATTCTTCCATAAACTGGGAATTTAAACTCTTGAAAACAACATGGTGTGTCTTTAAACATAATTTTAAATCACTTTCAGTGTCGTTGAAACACATTCAATGAACTGGGCCTGTCTTATCTTTAAACTAAATTTTTAATAGGATTAATTATGTAAACATGTTTTTAAGGTGAAATATCATATATAGGCATTTAAACCAGGATTAATGCAGTAATCTACAGAAGACTATCTAGGCTTGTAATTAATGGATGAAAAGAAGGGAAAAGAAAAATACTGTTATGGAAAACAGGGTTAGTGTTGCGCATCTGTGCATATATGATCAATTGTACTGCAGGTGTTTCTGGAAGGCAGACACCCACTCATAGCCTGTGTTTGTGAGAAACATGGCACTAAATTATGCAGTTCTCATTCTAAATCCATTAAGGGTACTCTAAGGCTTCAAGTAATATCAGTAATCCAAGTCAATGTTTACATAATTTACATCAATTGTTAGGAGTCTGCATTTAAAAAGGGCAAAATTAGAACCTAAAATTACTTATATGGGTAAGGAAATAATGAGGGGCCAGCCAACAAAACCTACTAAGTAAATTTAAAAAGCAGATCTAAAAAACTGCCTTCCTGGCCAGGGTCAGGTAGTCAAGGAAGCTGAAAGCAAAATGCTTGTCATAAAAAAAGTTCTCAAAGCAGTTAAAAATTTTAAATGTTATGCACTTTTCAGAAAAAAAAATGGGTACCACATGCCCTGAAACTCAGGCATGAAATAGTGATTGTGGTTGATAGTTTGGTGCTAAAAAGCAAAAAAAATTTAAAAATTTAAAGGATAAATTAATAGAATTATCAACATTGACAGTGACCTTATATTTTACATTAAAAAAATATTTTGATTAAACCTTTTGAGAACACAATGAAAAATGAAGTCTGTGCTGCTATTTCTGTTGATTTGAATTTTTTGTAGTATTGTGTATTAGAAGTATTCTAGTTTTCTAATAAAGGTTATGCATGGTCCCACCATGTGCCTTTCTTTCTTTACTCACTCCTCTCACAAGGCTGTTCTGCCCTGAAGTGCTAAGAGGCAGCTGACCAGACCAATAAATTGACTTCAGTATTGGAAGCTCTGTGTTATGCAGTCTCTCTTCTCTGAGGAATGCAAGAAGGATTCTGACTGTCTGACAATCAACTCACCAGCACTTTTCAATATTCTGAAACATTCCTTGAAAAGTTCTGAAGCAAAAGAGCTTTTAAAAATCTTACCTGCTCTAGTTTCTGAAATATTAGGCTGATGCTTTACATAAGTAAGTATCTGTGGGGGATTTTTTCTACATTGCATCCTTTAATTTAAAAAGAGATTGATTGTTTTCCAAAATAACTGTCTCTTATTTCTCATTAGGAAGGGCTATATAAAGGAAGATTATCTAGAACTGGGACACTTTTTCATCTAGCAGCACCTAGAAACTGGAAAGCTGAAAAAAGCAATTATCCTGCATGAAAATAATTAATTTCTCTAAAATGTTTGGGCTGGGTTTCTTGAGATGGGATTTTTTTGTTTTTTGGGGCAGAGGGGAAAGGAGCTTTGGTTGGTTGTTTGGTTGGTTTGGTGTTCCCAAGTTACTTAGGCTTTTGGCTGTTGCCAGGTGGGGGCAGGAGGGGTTAGGGTGCCCTACAGAAATAAATATTCATCTTTCTCCTTTGTTAGTTAAATTACCTTTTTGACACCATAGCTTTGACTACTTCAGAAATGAAGTAAGCAAAGCAAAGGAAATAAATTAATTTAAATTCCAGTGGACAAAATTACGGAAAAAAGCCTTCAAGAATTTGTGCATTTGGTCTGTAAGATATGCTTGTGAGATTCCCTTCATTTTTTTATTTCTTGGAATTAAAGAAAAATTAAGCTTTTGCTAGTGAAGCATACCTTCATTTACAAAAAAAACTTCCATGTGAATGCCTTTCCTTCTTCCTCACTGCATGCAGAATGGGCAATATATTTGAACAACTAAGAAAACATACCAACTTCTTCAAAACCAGGTATATTTCATATCTGTAAACATGTAAAAGAATCAAAACCTATGGAAAAAAATATTCTTTTAGAAATTTAGGAAGAGCATAGAAAATATCCATTTGCAAAGTATCAGATGATGAATTGACTAAGTTTTTTACAGTTCAACATATATTTTATTGTGCATCTGTTTTCCTCCAATCTGCTTTGGTCTTTCTGTAGCTGCAATAATGAAAGAGGAGCCCTTGTTATTAGTTATTGAATTCAATGCCAGCAGGTCTTAGAATTTAACCTCAAGGTTAGGGAGGAACTAATATGTCATTTATTTTGGCTGACTTCTTTGTAGCATCCTCTGTTAATAGGGCCCAAGAGACAACTGAATAGGAGTAATCATATCAACAAAATGTGCTGTAATACTGCATAAACATTACTACAAACTGATCACCCTTATGAACACATCCAAAGGGACTTTATAGCCCTTGCAATATTGTGAGAGATACTCATAAGAATAAGTTAAGGGGGAGAATAATTCTCCCTAAGACAGCATGTCTCCTGCTGTCCTCATGCACAAATGCTTGAGAAGCCAGAGTTTTAATTGCTTTGGAGTTTTGTGCTAAGGTCTGGCACATTTAATGGAGTGCATTCAAAAGTAAAGTTCAGGGCAGTCCAATACAAGCACAAACACATGCCAAAATGTCCTTGATTTTTCTAAAAACTGCTCAGTTGCTCCACAAAAAGTTTCTTGTGACCTTACAGTAAGTCTTGCTTTTGGAATTCAGAAAGATAAATTATAGAGAAAGAATAAGGTGGTCAAATAGACAGTAGAAAAATCTCAGAGGCATATTGTAACATTGATGTGCTCCTGTCCAAATTCTGGTAGGTTATCTTCATGTTGGCATTAGTGAAATTTGAAAAGCAAGTTATAGTTTATGGTCAAGAGAGATACAGTGATGAGGTGGGTTTTACGGGGAAAAAAAATTATTATTAAACCAAAGGAATTTCAGCACATGGCAATGTTACTAAATCTTCCTCATGAGAAAGTATGTCAATGAACCTGAATTCTTAAATAAAGCATACCATTAGAGTTACCTTTCACTATGTTTCTTTTCATCCCTTAATAAAAAATAGTGAGCCATCTCTGAACAGCTGGTGAAGTTACAAGATTCAGATAAATGCTTCCCAGGCTGCAACTTGGCTACAACAGAGGAACATGACATGAAAAATAAATGAGCACACAAAATGCGTAACACCACTTCTGTGAAATCTAGCATACCTCTTTCTTCAGAACTTCTTTTTCTTCAAAATAAAATCTGATCTTGAAACATAAATTTAGAGAATATGAATTTAAAATTTATTTTATAGACTTTTTAAAATTAAGAAATATGAACATTTATGCTTTAGGTAGATCTTCTTGCGAATTGAAAATCAATAGGAATATATTGGTGTTGTATCATCATTCAAGCCATGGTCTTCTGATTTCATGAATTAGATTGCTTGTTGACTCATGAAAGTGGACCAATCCCATTAGAATTAAATGAAAGACAGTAAAAGTGGAAGTAAATTAGCTTGAGAGTTTGTTGCTACTCGATACTCGGAAGTATCTCTTCTCTCAATTGGTTCTGTGAGGACCTCACAGTAGAAAGGCTCAAGACAACACTTAGTGCTAAGAGTTAAAGAACAGATGCGTTTAACCATATAAAAATAAACAAGTATTCCTGAATCTATACTACACATGTTATATCAAATAATCTGGATGCAAAAAGGAAGGGTTGGTGCTTAGTACCAAAACCATAAATCACAGTTGGAAGTTCAGTCACTGGAAAATTATTTTACTGTCTGGATTGTATCTCAGACCTCAGAATACAATGGGTACAAATGGATATAACATTTATTTAATGTATGGCTAAGCATTTTATTGCATATTTTAACCAAATAAATACATTTAGGTAATGAAGTAATGAATTTGTCATGACAAATTATGCAGAACAGAATAATTTCTCAATTATCATTGTTCTACTTATTTGGTGTCATTCTTAAAAATCTTTTAGGTGTTACTTCTTGTATTTGTATATATATATTTTTAGGCAATATCACATTTATCTATCAAATATAATCCCTTCTACCAAAATATTGAAGAGACTAGTTTTATATTATACACAAAATAATTTCATTTGAGGTCAACTTTCATTCTATTTTAAGAGTTCAGAATGTAAGGAAACCAGTTTTATATAAAACAAATGGGTTTTGGTTAATTGATTTTTTTTTTTTTACTTTCTCTTTCACCCTAATTTTAGAGAAAAAAATCCTTTAAAGTGTTGCTGGAAACATTTTGTTGCTCTTTTGAGACCCTCCAGTGAACTGAAAAATCCATTATTTACTCAGCATTTCTCTTCAGCTTTGCTTTTTTTGCACAGGTATTTGGCTGCCTGGGTTGCAGTGACCATGAAATGGTGGAGTTCAAAATCCTTAGGGCAGGAGGGAGAATGTGCAGTGAGCTCACTACTCTGTATTTTAGGACAGCACACTTTGACCTCTTCAGGGATCTGTTTGATAGAGTACTGTGGGATAAACACCTGGAGGGAAGAGGTAAACCAGAAAGCTGGTTGATATTTAAGGATTGCTTCCTCCAAGTTCAGGAGCAATGCATCCCGAAAAAGAGGAAATCAGGCAAAAATGCCAGAAGGCCTGTGTGAATTAACAAGAAGTTCCTGGACAAACTCAAACACACACCAAAAAAAAAAAAAAAAGGCTACAGAGGGTGGAAGCAAGGATAGGTAGCCTGGGTGGAATACAGAAAAATGGTCTGAGCAGTTGAGGATCCAGCTAGGAAAGCTAAAACCTTGATAGAATTAAACCTGTCCAGGGCCATGCCATCACAAATAACAAAAACCACTTCTGTAGGTACATCAGTTATAAACAGAAGACTAAGGAAAACATGAGCCCTGAACAGAAGGAAAAAGGAAACCTGGTTACCTGGACATGGAGAAGGCTGCACTACTCAATGACTTTTATACCTCAGTCTTCACTGGCAAGTGTAGTCACACTGCCTTGATCAGAGAAGGCAAAGGCACGTAATGGGAAAATGAATAGAAACCCACTGCAGGAGAAAATTGAGTTTCAGAACATCTAAGGAAGGAAGCCCATGGAATTGATGAGATGCATCTGTGGATCCTGAGGGCTAAACCACTACCCATATTAATTGAGAAGTCATGGCAGTACAATGAAGTTCTCCTCATTGAACAGGGGGATATCTAACTAACATTTTTAAAAAGGGAATAAAGGAAGACCTCCCCCTTTCCCTATTTCTATCTCTCCTTCTCTGCATTTACAGTTAAATGGCTTTGGCATATGGTCTCATTTGCACCTCAATTTGGCCAGAGGCACCTTTCTAATAATTTTAATAATGTTGTATCAGCTGTTAAACAAAGACCACAGGAAGGTAGAAAGTCAGGATTCTTTTCAGGTTGTTCTTATGGTGGCTTTAAATCAGCTAAGTGCTTTAGTGTCAAATACCTGAGATGGAGTCATGACTGATGTTTTGAAGAATTTAAAAAGCTGACAATATGACCAATTATTTGCACTAGTTAAGGCTCTCTGACAGTTTTATGCTCATAGTCTCCAACCAGAACTTGTTTATTCTCTCAGAAGTTACATGTCAGTGGAGATTTTAAGTACTGACACATAATATTGACAAGAAACTACAAACCGTGTCCATAATAGCTTTTAAAACAAATTGTATGCCTCACAGTCTTGTTTCATATATCATTATTTCAGTAATTTACCAGGAAGGAAAGAAAAGAGGGAATATTAAATACAATCTTAAGGCAAGGAATTTCAGGAGCGGAAAAAAAGCGAAAATGAGGGAAATACAATGAGATGGAATTAGATGACACAGTGTTACATGATGCTAGAAAAATACATAATGCAAGAAAACACCTCAATTATTGTATCCTGTTTCCTCAACATTGGAAAAACTTTAACCTGTTGGAGCCAATCCAGAGAAGAGCTGCCACCTTGATCAGAGGAACGAAGAACCTCTCCTGTATGGAAAGGCTGAGAGAATTGGGATGGTTCAGCCTGGAAAAGAAAGTGACTCTGGGTGACCTAATTGCAGCCTTCCAGTTTCTGAAGGGAACTTACAGGAAGGATAGGGCAAGGCTATTTACAGGAGCATTTGCAATGGGTTTAAATTGATAGAGAAAATGTTTTCATTACACATCAGGAAAAAGTTTTTTCACTGTTAGGGTATTGAAGCACTGGAACAGGTTGTCCAAGGAAGTTGCATACACCTCATCCCTGGAGGTATTCAAGGCCTGGTCTAGATGATGATTTCCCCAGCTACAGCAGGAGGTTTGGAACTAGATAATCTTCAAGTTCTCTGTCCTGGGTAACCCAAAATGTTATTATATTCCATACTGACCTGTACTCAAAATTGTTATTGACTCTTTAAGAGCTGGTGCTATGGCTGAATATGGAGCTGCTAGGGCCCAGGTTTCTGGTCCCATTCAAAAGCCAAAATACCCAAGCCAAGTTCTCTTTGCCTGGTGGCTTTATTTCAAGGCAGATACTTCATGTATTTTGAGTTTTTCTTCTTCATTTCTCCCTTGCATCTTGGACTGACTCAAGGTAGAATCCTGGAGTGCCTGCCTGAAGTTGTGGCCCCATGTCTGGAAGAATGGAGTGCCTGCTCTGTGTCCAAGTGCCCACAGTTCTCCAGCAAGGAGACATGGCATCAAGTCTCTCCAGCCCAGCTGCTTTGCCTTGCCTTTCCTTGTCTTGTCATCTCCTGCCAAGAGAAAGGCAAAGTCCCTCGATGAGTTCTAGCCCTTGATTGAGTACCAGTCACCAGAGTGTTCCAGCACCTTTCCCAAAAGAGCTGCTGCTGCCAGGGAGATAAGTGAGGGGGGAAGGCTGATGCCCTTTCCCCTTGTCTCACTACACATGGTTGCCCATGGCAGCCGCCATCTTAGGAGGGATCACTCTGCCATTTTAAGTTTCTCTTTGTTCCTATGGGGAGGGGTTGTGAGATCTGACAGTTTTGTATCTAGTAATTATTTACTGTTGGGGTTTTTTTCTGTTTTGAGAGTTAGTAACAAGTACAACTCGCTAAACTTCACTACTATGATACTATCTTGTTTTTATGTAATATTCTGGATTCAGAGTAAATTCCTCTTTCTAAAATAGGTCTAACATCTTTTGCTGCTAAACTTTTTTTTTTTCTACCAGACATCTTGATAGAATACTAGAAAAGAACAAGAGAAAGCAGAATATTATTTAGTATATAATGCCATATATCTATGGATGTACTTATTTACAATGCAAACAAACTAGTAGTGATAAGACAATGACATTTTAGTATCTTTAGTTGTCAGTAATTTCCCAATACAGCAGCACTTTTCTATATACAAACTGACACTTTTGTTTTCATCCTGAAGTCAAGTCATAATTTGAATGTCTGACAATATCCAGATTGTCAGTAGATTTGGCAAGAAAGAGATACAATCTCTCAAAAAACATGCTCGTGTTTCTCAGCTGGGAAAGATAAAATGCTTATGTTGTTTGAATGGATATGCTTCAAAAAGTACACTTTTAGAAAAGAAATCTGGCACTGTGTAGGAATTATCACATAGGAATATGTATGCCAATCTGCATTGTGATACACATGTGCATGCCACCAAAGAGGATATATAGGTATTTGTAATTATGTATATAGGTATTTGTAATTATGATATTGAAATGTATGGTTCTTCTGTGTCTAAGACCTGGAATTCACATCTTACTCTGATCTTAATTTGGCCTATTTTAATAACTTAATGAATTTAGTAGAAATTCTAAGATTAAAAAACAAATAGCTCCACATGTAGAAGAATAATCATAGAATTGCTTAGTTTGGAAAAGATAATTTAAGATCATTGCATTCAGCCATTAACTTCCAAGTCCACAGCTAAGCCATGTCTCTAACTGCCTCTTCTACAGATCTTCCAAGTATCCCCAGGGATGGTGACCTACCCACTCTCCTGATCAGCTTGTTCAGAGACTGACAATTCTTTCAGTGAAGAAATTTTTCGTAATATTCAATATAAACCTCTGTAGTGCAACTTGAAGCCATTTCCTCTTCTCTTGTCAATTGCAACTTGATAGAAGAGCCTGATCCCCATGTGGTTACACCCTCTTTTCAGGATGTTGATGAATCAAGAGTTTAAAGGAATTAAGAGTTTAGCTAAAAGGATGGAAGCAATATATAATGATTTAGAGTTTAGCAAGAAGAGTAGAAGCATGTAGAAGGGTTAATTATTAACGGATCTAGTTAGAACTAAGACTCATCATTTGTTTGACTTTGTTGTATTTGTAGAAACAGAATGGGAGGATGGGGTATTGTAAAGATGAAGAAACCATGACTGCACCTGGGCCCCAAAACCAGCCAGAACCAGTCTGGGAAGCTTGGACTATGGTCAAGGGACCAGAGAACCTGCCAACAAAACAAAGGTAAAAAGGTTACTGTGAAGATGTCCCTTACTTCATCTCAGAAGACCACTGACACATTTCGAAACCCATGGACTCATTTTAAGAGAGGGACTGCACAAGCATGAAAGAACTTTGAACTCATTTTAATATGAAGCAGGGGTGGGCAGGGTTAGGTAATGTATATGTATGTACCCAGGTGTTTTGGGTAATTATATGAATATGTAACATTTTTGGGAATAAACAGAGAGGCCAGGCTCTGTGAATTTTGCACGTGTCTTTGGGAGGCTACTATCTGTGTGTGCAACGCTGTCAATAAACATGCCACTTTCTAATTTAATTAGTTGGAAAGTCTGTTCCACACTTCATTGAGAGGAGAGTGATAAGGTCCTCTCTGAGCCTCCTTTTCTCCAGGCTGAACAGCTCCAGCTCCCTCAGCAGCTCCTTGTAAGACTTGTGCTCTAGACACTTCACAAACTTTGCTGTTCTTCACTGGACATGCTTTAGTCCCTGACTTTCTTGTAGTGAGGGTCCTAAATAAACACAAGATTCAAGGTATGGCCTCACAGGGGCCAAGTACAGGCAGAAAATAATTTGCCTGGTCCTGCTGGATGCTCTTGTCTGATACAGGCCATGATACCATTGGCCTTCTTCACCACCAAATCTGGTTCATGTTCAACTGCCTGTCTGCAATGGTTTAACTCAACCAGCATCCAAGCACCACACAGTCTTACTCATCCCCTCCTAGTGGGATGGACAAGACAATTGGAAGGGTAAAATTTAGAAAACTCATGGAAGAAAGATAATTAGGTAAAGCAAAATCTGCACACACAAGCAAAGCAAAACAAGGCCTTCATTTACCACTTCGCATCAGCTGGCAGGGTGTTCAGCCAGCTCTAGGACAGCAGGGCTCTGTCATGCATGAATCCAAACATCTCCACCATCTTTCTTATCCTCCCCTCTCTATATACAGAGCACAATATCATAGACACTGGAAATCCCTTTGGCCTGTTGAGATCTATTTTTTTGTCTGTGTCCCCACCCAGCTTCCCACTCACTCCCTGCCTTCTTCCCAGTGTGGCAGTATAAAAAGTAGAAAAGACATTGTCATTGTGCAAATGCTACTCACCAATAACAAAACCACCTCTATCCTTTACACAGTTTTCAGTCCTTTTAAGATTCAATTATCAAAATTAGTAGAGATACTTCTGCCTGAAATTAAGGCGTAAACAAGACTATATGTTGAAGTTAATAGTATGGATTTTAAATTTAACGGTAAATGTGAAGTAGACAGAAATTGAAAGAAATAGGGAAAAGAGAAAAGGAATAGAATAGAAAGCTGTATAATCTCCACAACAAGACTTGATTGCTGCAATTTCAATGTATGTAGGTCAAATTTGGTCACCATGTCATTCCATCAGGCTGGAGAAAAGGCACCAGAACAGCAAAGTTCCTTGTGTTATATTCACTCAGGTGTAGGTACCTCCCATGGGGCTGGGAGTTTCTCACTGCATCATGTAACACTGTGGATCACAGGACACTGTGAGTCGTTGAAAATTTCTAAGTTGTTACTGCTATCTATTAGGTCAGTGCAGTTGAGCCCGTTATGGCCCATCAGCAGAGATGAATGCCTTTAAGCTAGAGTGTGAATGTCCCAGTACTTCCTGGCAAGGGAGTAATCACAGCTGAGGTCACCTGTGAAAGGACAAAGAGGCAGTGCGGGGTTTGCCTCTTTTGTTATCCCTTTTCTTATCTCAGTCAACACCCAGCTGTAGCCTGAGGTGAGGAGTGTGCTCATCCTCTGCACCTGGGAGGTTAAGAGGTCAATTGTTTGAGTCTTTAACCAGTCCCCAAGCCCAAAACCAAAACATAACCCCATACTAGAAGAATTTCTAGTTCCACTGTGAAGAAACTTGACTCTATCTCAGCCAAAACCAACTCGTTGACTACCAGCATCCCCAAGTCCTTTGGTGGGCAGCTTTCCAGCAGGACACAGCACTTCACCTTGTTGAACCTTGCACCACAGGCTTTGGTCCTGCAATCCAGTTGGTCCATATCCCTTTGAAGAGACTTTCTGTCCTCTAGCAGATCAAGGCTCCCACCCAACTTGGTATTGTCTACGAATTGACTGAGGATGCACTCAAGCCTCTTGTCTAGATCATTGATAAAGACATTAAACAGGACTGGCCCCAGTAGTGAGCCTGAGACGCCACTTGTGATCGGCCACCAGCTGGATGTAACTCCCTTCACCGCCCGTCTCTGGGCCCAGTTATCCAGCCAATGAACAATACATGTGTCCAAGCCATGAGCAGCCACTTTGTCTCAAAGGATGCTGTACAAAATGGTGCAAAAGGCTTTACTAAATTCCAGGTAGACACATCTACAGCCTTTTCCTCATGTACTAAGTGGGTCACCTTGAAGGAGAAGGAGAACAAGTTAGTTAAGGAAGACAATAAGGGTGGATAGATGATTTTTCTCTCTGTCAGCAGAGTTCATTAAAGCTTTGAAGGGAGAACATACTAGCAGTCTATACAGATCCACAATCCTTGGGTGAAATACTCTACTTGCTAGCAAATTTTATAGGCTCTCTTTCAATGATAATCTTCTCCTCACTCTACGAGAGTAAGCTACCATCAATATGGTAGAAGATCCAATAACCACTCCTTCATTTTTCTTGATATATCATAATCAGAAGCAGGCTGAAATGGTTGTTGGATTTAACAATAAATCAAAAAAGACGTGATTTATAACTGAAGTATTTTTTATTTCAAAGGTTTTCTAAAAAATGTAACCAAAATGATTCCACTGTCACTCATTTATAAACTGTTCTGATAGCATTCAGATAAATATAAACATGACCCATTATTTTTAAACCACTGATAATTTTGAATTAGTGATAACTCTGTTAGTAAGTAAGATACCAATAGTGCTTACGTTATACTGAACACCTGGATTCTTGCAGATTCTATCCAAAACGCTGTAGTGTCTAACAGCTGTTAATAAGAAGAAAGCCAAAAGGGTTTAAAATGGAAAACTATATTTTAAAACACCTGTCTTGTTCAAAGCCTTAAAAAAAGACAGCAACTTAGCGGCCAAAAATGAGTTTATAGCGCAATGCAGTGGCTCAAAAGAAAGTCAACCCATAGAAGTGTAAGCTCAAGTAGGACAGCACAACTGAGACAACATACCCATTTGTGGCACCAGTTTCTAAACCAGTGCTGGAACAACTGAGAAATATGCTAAAAATAATACAGTATATCTACAATTTGTCTCATGATGAAAGTCTATGGAGGCTGAATTGGAGCCTAATGTTTTCCTACTCTGCAGTGACAGCACTAAATAGATTACATCCTTGTTAATTCAGCACTCCAGCATAATTTTGTCATTAGATTGAGCCGCTTTTGGCAAGAAGTTTTAGCTTCCACCTGGGGTATTTCACATGCACATCACAAATTACACATCTTTTTCTCTCATCATACTGTTAACTGTGGCTTTTTTATCATTTATCACCATGATAAACAAAAATGGGAAGAATAAATTGATAATAAAAATGTTTATACCAGTACAATCAATTTTACATGCAAATACTCAGCCTTGCACTCAGTAGAAAGCTAGGGAAATACCTGGAATGTGGTCAAGAAGTTTGGTAAAGCTATGGTTTATGCATTCCTAATAGCTAAGAACATTTTTTTTTCTTCTTTCCCAACATATGTGAATTTTAACCCTAAAAGGGGGTCATGCATGACTAAATTACACTTTTCTTTTACTTTGAAGGTTATTAAACACTAGAACATCTCAGCCAGTCATGCTGCAGAATTTACACTGGCAAATCTTTTAACCACAGATTAGATATTGTATGACTGACTGTTCTGCAATAGACATGAATAATTTTCTATTTGGCCTTAAAGTTTGTGAATCTATCAAAATGCCGTTAGGAAGGCTTCTGTAAAGTAATTATTGTAACCTATTTGACCAAAGAACTCCACACATCCAGAGAAATCAAGTAGACCTGTGATTTACACATAAGAAACAGTGTAAGAATGTTATCCTAGAATAAAAGATCTGGTTCAAAAGGGAGAGGTTGTACAGTACAGTACAAAGAGCACAGATTATAAAAAAATCTGTAGGAAGTGAATTTAAGTGGTGATTAATCAAGGCCACACACCAGGGTATTTCACACTTTATAACCTTGTTCTGTTCCATTTAGGAGAGACAGTGAAAGCATCTATCAGATAATGCTAATTACAGGGTTATTCGCTTTGAAGTTTATGGAAAAAAAGAATATGGAAAAAAAAATTGCTTGCAACTCCCGTTAATTTTGCTTCACTTGGTGTGCAGCTACATAGCAGACTGGCATGAAATTACTCCAGTGTAGTTTTAAATGAGGACACATTTGGGTTCCACAGAAATCCATTTTTTAATTTGATCTTGGGTTAATTTACCATCAAGACATAGTTACTTATCATCAAGAGAGTGAGAACTTCCATTAAACACATTTCTACCTATCAGATCCCTTTGAAGGCACGGGGAGGCCATTCAAAGACTCTATAGATATACTGACCACTTGAACATTTAATACAGAGAATACAGATAGCAGAATTATTAATCTACCTCACTAAAGTTATTTTTCTAAACTTTTGTTGGCCAGTAAGGCTCCAGGATCAATGTTTAGGCATTTTTACTTGAGAAACTTAATTTTTAGAAATTCTGACTCTGCAAATCCCATTAAAGATGTTTTTCAACAGTTTTAAAGTAACAACAGATTAGAAATGTTTCAAGAACATTTGCTCTATGTAGCGCCAAATCATTGCATAAAATGTCTACTTTGAAGGAACAGCATCAAGAGTTGAATTCACGAGTTCAATCTTGTGAATTTCCCTAGAAAGCACACGGTTTGCAGCCTTTATGGCAAACACTAACAATTTAAGTGATCATTAGACGTGTACAAACAAATATATATTATTTATTTAAATTCTAATACCAAAATCAATTTGACAGTTTTCAATGAATTGTAGAACCTCTTCTAAATAACAAGAGTAAAATTCTAGTCACTTTCTAGTAAATTCTACAGCTTCATCTGCTGGATAGATAATTTGGTCTCTTTAGTTCATTTCAGTCTATTGTGAAGCATAGAAATTAACATGTTAAATTAATCTAAAAAGAATGTTGTTAGTCCTAAACTCAGAAAGATGATTCAGAAATTTCCTAACATGAAATTAGTTTATGTAATCCAACAATAAAATTAAAAGAGTTTAGCCATCTTTAAATTTATTAAAACAAATATGTTCCTATTGCAATTTACCAAATATATCTAAACCGGATATTGTTATGATTCTAAAGTTATTAGAATATTTTTGCAACAATGTTTTGTTAAACAATTATTCTAGAAGTATACATTTTAATTTGCTTAAAAAAATATGACTGAGGGTAGTAGAAAAAAACCAGTGTGTTTCTGCTACTTTTATTTTATTCTATAAACCTGCATTTTAAAAAAAGCAATTTACTCTTTAGTTGAGTGCTTTTTCTTATTACAGTTTTATATCTATGGTTCCTCTGCGAGGAAAAACAAACCTTGTTTACAAGATAAAAGCTGCAGGTCAAGAGACAGCATCACCAGCATGTTCAGCATCTTAATCTTAGCATTTCAGGGAAAGCTTTGTTAATTTTGGCAGCCATTCATTAAAAGCAGAGCTGCATAATGTTCGAGATAACCATATGCCTTATTTTCTGTGAAGGGTACATACCATCATAGATTTTTTCATTCCAGTTGTGTGAGGATTTTTATTTATTTTTTTAAAAAGGATTGTTGTATTTACAACGCCACATTTGGCATCTTCTAATGCCAGATTTCATTCATAACAACATCCCAGAAGATCTGTCTCTTCCATTGTTCTTTCTCTCTATAACCATTTTGCTAAATATCACTCAGGTGAACTTTCCCTTTCTAGCATCTATGCTTTCTCCAGATCCTTTGGACTCTCTCCCATTTGTTCCTCTTTCAACTGAAATTGAAATCATAAGTACAATAACACATGTAATTTTGACTTTGAAAAAATAACTCACTATGGTTTTTATGCCTTTTTATTTTCTCCCTTTTTTCCCTATTCTAAAGTACAAAAACCAGGGAATTTATTAATTACACTGAAAAAATTAAGGTTTTTTTATTCCACTTCATTTTATGTATATACATATATATATATTCCAGAGGTAGATATATTTGGCTATTAACTCATGGGATAAATATATATACATGAGTACCTTGAATAGCTATATGTATCTTTGAGGAATCAACTGCATTAAGCTGTATGATGTAGACAACTTGGGCTGGATTTACAGATTTTCACCTGTAGTCAAGTCCATCTGTGTGCACTGGCTACAAACTGGTGAAAATGACTATTTTTCTGATTTAATGAATCTTTACATCCTCTTTATTCTGATGTAAAGAAATAAAACAGATTACAATGAAAATAGGACATCTGATGTAGAACCTATCTTACAGTTGTCTTCTCCATGGAAAAACATGGCACAGGCAAAACTGAGGCATGGAAAGTGGGAAGAAGAGACATTCCGTATAGTATGAGCAGCTGTACCACAACAACTGTTATGAAAAACTCTTAGAATGATCTCTGAATGCTGAATTTTTGGAACTATCTCTTTAGAGTATTCTGCTCTTAAAATGTCACATTTTATTACTCTCTAACTGGCTTGTTCATTTATGCTGATGTGGAGTGCCCTCGGGACTCACCTGTGGCCAGAATAACAACAGATGTTAAGACAGAAATGTGAATATACACAATGTGTGTCAATGGGACTCCCAAAGTTCTTTGTGAGGGTGTTTACCCTCATCATGTGAAAGAAGACAGTCATCATCAATCAGATTAAAAAGTAGTTAGGGATTTACAGGATCATTTGAAACAAAGACTTCAGCTTGAAAGGAGACATGAATATTTATTGCTTACAGTGGGGACAGACCTTGGGCTGAAAGCACCAGCACCTGCTGCTCCCTACCAACAGTGCAAAGTATCAACTGATGTGAAGTGCCTGGGCCAGGATACTGCAGTAGCACAGTGAGGTGTGGCACACAGAGGATGTGAACCTGAGCTCGTGGAGTGCTTTCTCACTGGCATGGAGATCAATAAGGTGTTTGGATATGCATAGCTTTGCCTAAAGCTGGAGAACCCTCAGAAGGAATGTGCAAGTAAGGACAGTAACTGTGAATGTGACTCTGAGAAAAACTTTTCAGGATTAACAACTCAAGGATTTTTAGAAAATTTTGAGTAAATATTCCAGAAGAGCCTAGTAAGTGATTTTCCTTTTGAATTGCAGATAATGGTCTTGAATCTACAGTTCACTGATTAATTATACGTCATTAGTAAATCAATAAACCACTTGGTAGAGTTTAAAATATACAGAGACTATATTAAGAAGGGGAAGACAGAGAAGGGAGAATATTTGGGGTAATGGCAGTTTGCTTGTCAATTCGCTGTTACATATGATGGAGCCCTGATTTCCTGGGGATAACTGAATACTTGCTGGCCCATGGGAAGGAGTAAATCAATTTGCAGTGGGTGTTGTCTACCTTGACTTCAGCAAGGCTTTTGTCTCTCATGAAATGTTCATGGACAAATTCAGGAAGTGCGGGTTGGATGAGTGGGATGGATGGAACAGGGAACTGACTGAATGGCAGATCCCAGAGGGCTGTGATCAGTGGTACAGAGTCTAGTTTGAGGCTTATCACTAGTGGTGCCCCCCAGAGTTCTATACTGGGCTCAGTGTTATTTAATTTGATCATCAATGACTTTGATGAGGCAGTATAGTGCTTCCTCAGCAAGTTCAGGAAAAACAAAATTATGTGGAATGGCTGATATCTGAGAGGTCTGTGCAGCCCTTCAGAGGTACCTTGATATGTTGAAGAGATGGGCAGAGAAAAACCTTCTGAAATTCACAAAGGCAAGTGCAGGGTCCTGCACCTGGGGAACAAGCAGGGAGCTGATCTGCTGGGAAGCAGCTCTGTGGAAAGATCCTGGGGGTCTTGGTGGAAAACACATCATCTGTAAGCCAGCAGTGTGAGCAAGAAGGTCAAAGTAATCCGGGATCCATCAGGAGGAATATTGCCAGCAAGCTGAGGCAGGTGGTCCTGCCCCTCTACTCAGCCATGGTGAGGTATGTCTGGAGTTTTGTGTCTAGGTTTGGGATCCTCAGTGGAAAACAGAGAACTGGAGCTCCTGGGCCAGGTCCACCAAGTTGGCCAAGGGTCTGGAGAATCTCTCTTATGAGGACAGGCTGAGGGAGCTGGGCCTGTTCAGTCCTGAGACAGTGGAGAGGGGATCTCATCATTGTCTATAAGTGCCTGAAGGGAGGGTATCAAGATAATGGACCCAGGCTCTTCTCAGTGGTGCCAGCCAATAAAGCAAGAGGCAATGGGCAGAAAGTGATGAACAGGAAGTTCCTCCTGAACATGAGGAAGAACTTCACTGTGAAGGTGACATGAACTAGAAGAGATTTCCCAGAGAGTCTTTAGAGTTTCCCTTCTTGGAGATATTCAAGAACCTTCTGGATGCAGTCCTGAATCATGCTCTAAGATTTTCCTGTCTGAGCAGGGAGTTTGAACCAGATGAGTCACTGTGATCCCTGACTGATTCCGTGAATTGCTCATTTTTCTTTGCTTGTGTACAAGGCTTTTGCTTTCCCTATACAATTGTCTTTATGTGAACCGATGAGTTTTCTCATTTTTACTCTTCTGAAACTCTCCCCAGTCCTGCTGGTAGGGGGAGTGAGTGAACTGAAACATTTATGAAGGTGCGTACTAACAGAATGGGTGAAAAACTTAGCTTTTAGTCTGAGGCATTAAAAAAAAGATTGTAGCTTTTCTTCTTTTTGCTGTTCAAATCTGTCAGCTTACTTATCACTCCTTCCAATCAGTATCTGATCATTTACCCTCAAAATGGGCAAAAATAACCAGAGAGCAAGTGATTATAAAAGAATGCCAGATGTAATGCTTAAAAGAAATAGCTATCACTTTATTCTAAGTTCAAAGAAAAATTTAGTATTTGCAACCATGAATGAACCCTGAAATAGCACTAAGATTTGAAATTTCAATTTGAGGTTTATATCTCATATAGAGACTGTTGTTCTACATTATCTTTCTTAAACCATGCTAAGTTGCTTCACAAGAAGGTTGCTTTAAAAATACTATAAAAATCAAATGTGAGCAAGAGAAAAATGTGGAAAGTATAATGCTGATGCTAACATTTAACACCTTATCACTCTAAAACTAGCTTAAATGAAGTTGTAGTAAGATAGGGAGCAGTCACTTCTCCTAGGTAACCAGTGATAGGACCAGAAAAAATGGTCTCAAGTGCCAGGGAAGGTTTAGATTGTGTATCAGGAAATATTTCTTCACTGAAATTCTGGTCAGACAATAGAATAGGTTGCCCATCCCTGGAAGTGTTCAAAAGATGTAAGTAGCGCTAGGGATATTGTTAGTGATGAATGGAGTGGTGCTGAGTTGATGGTTGGACTCAATAAAAAGACCTCTTGGAGGTCTTTTCTAGTCTTAAAGATTCTATGAGCCTATGCTTGATTGTCCAAAGGGAAAGTGCAAACTTATAGATGGGTTTTGTTCCTTTTGCATTGACAAATACAACACATAGTGCAGCCAACACAAACTGCATTCCTTCATTGCCTCTCTACAGTGCCTGACAAACGCAATGCAGAAGTCCATGGAGCCTCCCCCAGCCCCTGTACAGGACTGAAAATAGTTTTCTTGCATTGACTCAACATAAAATACTGGATTTTACAAGCTGGATCATCATATTTTCATCTTTAGCTACTCTCTTTTCAGAACCCAAAGTGCTGCTGAGGTACATAGAGTCCATTCAGTATTAATTGCATACTTATTTCTGAAATCTTAATCATTCGTTAAATAGACATGGGTTCTAGCTGCATTTTAGCCTCTACTCAAGTTTTTTTAAAAAAGGAAAAAAAAGTTTCCTAAGACTTTCAGGAAAAGACTAGCAAGAAAAAAGACCAATCAGCAGGCTGTGACCTCTGAACCTCCCTAGCAAAATTCAGGCTGAAAAACCTCTCTGTCAAAATCATGATATTTCCCATGTTTCACAAAAATTCTTAACCATCCAGATTAACCATCCATTCTTAAGTATCCAAATTCTGCATAAAAATGTTAAGCTATTGATGACAGCTATAGCATCCATTTATTTCCATGCATAGTAACTGCAGCTGGGACATTCTTAATGTGAACAAAACGCTTGAACTGAGATCCTCCAGGAAATATTTCTGAAGATTGATTCAAGTTAAAAGAACATGCTGAGGCAAATCTGTATCTTGTAGCTTAAAAATAACAGCAAGCCCCATTCTTCAGCAGAGAATATGAATCAAATATTTACCTATGTTGTTTACACAGCATGAAAGAAACTTCACTTGCTTAAAATCTAAGCATGTAAAGTCTTCACTAATAACATTTTTGAGCCAATTGAAGTGTTTGCTCATATATATCTTAGAAATTATAGCATTTTCTGTGTATCAACTGAAGGAGTACTTTTGAGTAGGAAAGATTACAAAATATATAAGAATTCTTAACATAGTGTTTCTTCAAGCTCAATCTGCCATCTAAATGAAGTGTCCAGGTGAAAAGAAGCACTCTCCATTGATATCACCTGGCTTGCTTAGAAAGAAGTCTTAATGGATCTGATATTCAATGGACATAATATTTCAAATGTATTCATCTGGAAAAATTCTCATATTTATGTTAATAGAATTCTGCTATTCTATTATTCATCACACTGCAAAGAAGTATAACACTTCTTCATTGACAACATAAGAGTAATAAATCTGAGCCAGTAAACACTAAAATTAATTATACCTTTGTATCCTAGAAAAGTCAAATTAGCATCTCAACAATAATGGTAATTGCATGGTTTTTACTGCACATGAGTTTATCAACTTTCCGCAAAGCATAATGCAGTCAAAACCAAAATTTGCTGATTTCAATGGTTCTTAAAAGAAAATTGGAATCAGAAATTTCATTTTCAATAAAACACTGGAGGGTCAATGATAATTACTCATAAAGCTGTCAAAGCAGTTTTCCAAGGACATTGCATAGCTGAAACTACAATACAGTAAATTCTAGACACTGCAAGCCTAATTGGGTAGATAGGTTTATTCTACCTTGCAGTCAGAGCAAAATTCTTGGCTCATACCTAGTTTTTTATCTTTCATTTCTGTAATGAAATCAGAGGAAGAAAAACACCCACAGAGTTTTAGGTACAAGACAGTTATATTTTAAAAGGCTAGCTATGTACAGAGTTTAGCTAAGTGGGAGCCAAGTGTTGGTGGACATGTCTCTTCCTGAACGAGATCACTCACTGAAAGGTGTTTGAACTTTTTTGGGAGGGTGATGGTGGGTGGTTTTTTCTTTTAGTTCCAATGAAATGAGAACATTTCCTCTAGCATTTGGCCTCCTGTCTGAAGTTAGGTCTGATATAGCAAAGATGTGAAAGACTCAGCAAGACAATATCTTTCGGTTTTTTCATGGTTTTTTTTCATGATAACAGCCTTATTACTTTCACCATCATAACAATGTCCAAAGAATGGGCAAATGGACAAAGAATGGCTGAAATGAATTAATTGTTTTTCTTTCATTCCACTAATTGGGAAGAAATACCACTGTAATCAGAGCTTTCTAAGTCTAGGTACCCAAGGGTAAGTGCTGACTAATACTGTTGTTTAAGGTGAGGTTAATTAATTGTGATAAAGATTAATTAATCTCTTCCCTTCTCTCTCTTTGAAAAAAATTTTTTGATGAGACTGTGGCAACTATTAATCCATGTCAGACTTACAAACGTAGAAATAGTGAAGGGGGAAAGGCAGAGGAGGATTTCAAGAACAGTGTCTTAGGAAAAAAATGAACTGATCTAAAATAAAGACAAATTCTACTTTATATTACAGTGATCCATTGATTTATCTGGCACTTTTAGAAAGCAGTGTGTTTGGAACATGAGTAATGGCCATAATAGCATATATATCTACAAGCTTTGATCCAGTCTTAAAAGGCTCTGTTCAGACAAGTCTTATTGCTAGCAATAGTGATGCACTTTAAAAGTTGAAGGTACCAGCCATTCAAGTATTTAAGTGGAAGCTGCTTGCCTAGACTCACTCGACTGAGGCACTCACTCGACTAGACTCACTCGACTTCCCCTATACTGTTCAAGCTCTTTGCAATCTATATATCCCAGATATATATATATTGTATATATATAGATATATACAAAGAACATGGCTAATGGCATGAATAAATTCACCAGTACTACTGTCAGTTACAGAATCAAAGTGTCTTGCAATAATTGGACAGCAGGAAGACATATTTGGCTCAAAGAGATTACAGAAAGAAGAAAATGCAAAATTGAAACCAGAATTAAAAGAAAAAAAAAAAAAACCACAAAACAATAACACAACAAAGCCATAAAATCCTACAAAAAAAAAAAAAACAACCAAAAAACAAAACAAAAACAAAACAAAACAAAACCAAAACCCCCCCAAATCTATAAATTTTCCCCAACATGCCTTAAATGGATTTGTTCCCATATATACACTTGAAATCTAACCACCTATGGTAGGGCCTGTCACTAGAAAATGATATCTGGAAAACGTAGCCCAACTCCATGCACTCGAATATTTAGACCAGCAAAAATTTTTTTTTTCCTTTTTTTCCTATACATAGCAGTTATGACCATATATTTTTCATATATAGTAATACATCACTTAGGAAATCTTCCCTGCTCAAAAGCTGCAGTAAAAAAACCCACTAAATCCACACTCACACCCCTTTCTCCCCCAAACTTTTGGAAATAAAATGTGAAAATTAATGTCAAGTAATTATTATTTTACATATTTTAATTTTAATTTTAATTTTAATCCATTATTTAATAAATAGTGGTCAAGAATCACTTGAAAATTTTTGAACTACATTGTAATTATGTAGTTTAAACAACCTGTGATTTCTCAAACTCTGATACTTGCTACTACTCAGAGCTACCTGAGTTAGCCTATGACACTTCAGGCTTGAGAAGGAAGTAAAAACCAACAGCAATTCAAATATGTTCTCAGTGAAAAATAAATCATTCTGTTTAGAATATGGTACACATTTTTGAGCCCATGTTAGACAGTACAGGAATCTCTTTAATATAAAATAAACAACAATGAAAATTCTATACAAAAAGACAAATACTCAAACATGAAATTTCAGCAGTTTGTGTTTTAAAAAATACACTCAAAGATGAATATATTTTGAACTGTTCTATAAAGTTGACTAAAAGCACACTTAGAATGTATGATTATAATTGAATTATAATTTATTATAATTAAAATTTCCCAAGCAGCTACTATCTTTGGAATTTTACTTTTGTGTCCAGTGTACAGCTGAGCAGCAGGTTGCCAGGGCTCAGCGAGGGTTATGGCTTCCAGGGAAACACACAGTGGGCCCTCAGGGTCAGTCCCACCATCGCAGGCAGGAGCAGGCAGCTGGGGGCAATGGGGTAACCCAGCCCCAGGGTTCAGGCACCTCCTTGGAGATGCAGGTGCCCTGAGGCCAGGCAGGGGCGTGGGCTCAGCAGGGCCTGGGGGCTGGCAGGGAGGGGGTCTTTAACCTCGGGCCATGCCCGGGGAGTTCTGGGCTGGGCAGGGACAGGTAGACCAGGCAATTCTTTCAGTACCTGGATGGGGAATTCACAAAGCCATTGTGCAGCACATGAATTCATAAGCTTCCTACCTTTTAGAATTTTGTTTACAGAACTTTTCACCCTTCTTTAAAACAAAGAATATGCACATTAAGAAATAATGGATATTCTAGACAGACTTTGTCCAAAGCCACCAAGAAACTGTGTACAAAGTGGGACACAGATGTGCTACCAGATGCTGCAAGGCTTTTTTGTTTGTCAAAAGAACATTTCCATGTTCAGTATGCTCACATTTTTTGCGCTGTTGGAAGGTGAACTAGAGAAAAACATCAGGAACCCTAAGAAGTCTTTCAAGGTTACATGCACAGTGTTTTAATAAGAAGAAATTCATTATATATACATGTACACACACATATATATATGTATATATTCCAAGTCTTATTTCCAGTTGTTCTAAAGGGAAGAATGGGCAGCTCTTCTCTAGAGCCAACATCCCACGGGGTACAGTGAGTTTAACTGTAGTGAGTAGCTGACACTTATATATTCTCCAGGAATATGTCAAAACAGTATTTAAAATTTTAGTTTTGTATAGATCCTTGTGATAAGTAGACTGTATTCACCTGGTATCTGCTCTCTTAATGATATCAAAAGATCAAAAAGGTTCATGCCATCAATCCAATCCAATCCAATCCAATCCAATCCAATCCAATCCAATCCAATCCAGAGCCCATGATCCTTCCCCAACATCAGATTTCTATTTTTATTAGCTCTTATTAAAAGAATTAAACAGATATGTTGGGTACTTCAAAAACATACAAATTTCATTACCAGAATACATTAAACAAACATTCTTAACTGTTCAAATCATTTTAATGTACCTACGTGGTGGAAAGCTGATTTGCATTTTAATATTTTCGTGATGAATTCCACTTTTTTGGTTCCTCAATAAATGTTTTTCATTTCATGTTTAATTACTGAACCTCCTGGTAAAAATATCTCAAGATGAAATATTTTGTCATGTGCACTGCAACATATGAATACCTCCTTTGTTAGTGATTGTAGGAATGCAGGCTTTGCTACTTGTTTGTGCACAAAGCAAGATATATGTCATTCATACACACAAAAAAAGATAGAATAGTCTGCTATTGAATAATAATATATCTATTTTTAAAAAATATATAAATAGCTCTTTAAGCCCATTTAAAATAATTTTAACTGATGTAATTATATTTCTATGCATGTCTTTCAAGTTGTAGTGGTTCGGCACTATGAAACATTAGCATTTGACTGTGTGGAGGATGACATTTAAAATTAACTTTTTATTCTCTTAATTGGCTTCATTTTTCTTTTGGCAAGATGAATTCCCATCACTTAATTACTTCAAGTGCAACAGCTGCAAAAACACTTGACATTATCAGAGGGCCCAAAAAAGTAACCCAGACAGATATTCTATTTAGGAAAGAAAGAAAACCCTCTTTATGTGTAATTTTGGTTTCTTTTTTTTGTAATAGAAAATGACTTAAAAAGGAAAAATATTTTTCTTAAAGCACTACAATATAATTAAATTTCCAAATTCAATATAGAATATTGCTTCAATCTAATGAAATTTGGCTTTTAGCATTTAAATAATAACTTACTGCTCATAAACTGGAGAAAAGTTACATAAATCCACTCCTCATCTTATCCCAAATGCTTGGTTTCAGACTGGAAAGCAAATCAACCAACCAACAGTCAACTTTGTTTTCTGGAGATATCCAGTTCCAATTGTGCAAATTGTATCCTAAAGATCTCTTCTTTGCCTGCTGTTTACCAATTTTATACAAAATCTCTCTACAAGTTTTCTCTTTACTGCTGCTCTGACAAATTCTTTTATGAAACCTGCCCGTGTCTGCTTTTGGCACAGTACCCAAAGAGGGGACAAAAAGTATAACCAAGACCATGGGAAACAAGTGCTCTGTGCAAAAAAACCCATAGCATTTTCAATCAGTAGAAACTCATAAATTAATTGTTAGAAATGAATGCTATTAAAAAATCATATTTAACTTTTTATGCCAGATAGGAAATTTTAACCATCTGACAGGAACAACATTTACTGGGCTGTGTAATTAACCATAATTAAATTACCAGATGGATCAATGTCCTACAGCTCTGCTTACAGAATGTGTGCTTGGACTACAGACCAACTGCAGTGACAGTAAATTCTCCATATGTCCTGATGTCCTGGTATCTTGATCATTCCTACTGAGAGATGCATTTGGGTGCACCTACTCTTTACATGCAGTTTATTTTCTTTGAAAAATCATCTGAATATGAAGAGCAGGTGGGAAATAATTTTGCCTGCTCCAAACCTGAACTCATATGTTCATACCACTTCTAAGATAAACAGGTCCAGTGTGTTCTACTGTCGGTTTCCCGGCTGTTTTAATGACCTGGAAAGGTCCGGGGTGGCCTTGGGCAGCCCGCGCTCCAAAGGACGAAAAGAGGCTTCAGGTTTTTTCTCGGTCTTCAGTGTTTATTAGTTTTTTATCTAAAAGATTTTCTCTCGGCCCGACAGAGGTCTGCACAGCAGCTAGCCATGAGCACACTGCGCGCCCCCGGGGCAGTCACCTATCTTTATACTCAAAATTATGTACACAATATTTATCAATTTTCCCCAATACCTTTTACCCTTATTGACCAGAGTACTTTTAGTAATAACCAATCCCAAAGTGCCAACATCACCACAGAAGATGGAGGCCAAGAAGAAGAAGAAGAAGGACAGGACACGCCCCAATTCCTCCATCTTACTTCTTTAGACCCCCCTGTACAGAAATCCTAAACCCTGTGTCTCACACTCTAATTAACTTATCCCTTCACCATTCACCCAGTGAAATCCTCCCATCCTCATACAGGTGTCGTCTCCTGTGTAGGATCAAAGTCCAGCCACCAGACACTTCTGGCAACATTCCAGGACTCCCGAGCCCCCCAAGGGTGGTCTCGGTCACTCTGCACCTCAGTCCTGAGGTGCTGAGATCCCACATCTCACCCTTCTGTTTGCACCAAGAAGACCTCTTTTGCTATCTGATTCATGGCACGTTTAAAACATGCAAAGATGCATGGGACAACAAGTATGAGGACTAGGAGAACTATTTTTCTTTCTACTGGTGATAAATGAAAATTTCAAGTATATAACTTCACAGCTTTCAGACAAATTATATTAAATGAAGTGGTAGTGAGCCAAGAAAGCATCTGAGAGTAAGATGATTTGTGTGGTCTATTGGAGAGTGAAGTATTATATTTTGTTTCCAAACTGGTATGGGAGATGTGAAAAAAAATACCAGATCTACAAAAAGATTGCATTCATGGCACAAGGTGACAGGGGACCACTAGCGGTATCTTATTTCAAATTAACCTTGCAAACATCCATATGACATGATTATCTGATCTATGTTTAGGACAAAGACTCAAGTTGGGTAATGATGTTATGCCTACTACATGGGTACAAATGCTATATAAATTATATCCTGTCAGTGAAAGTGTGCATATTTATGGTAAATCATCCTGAAGTAATTACTGAGTGATATTTTACAAGTCTTATCTAAATGGTTTGTTTTGCTTCTGAGTGCAGTATGTCGATGCTAAGTGATTACTGTAGGGTATTAAACTGGTAGTATTCTATATGTCTATAAAGTACTTTGTGATCCACTAGCATAAAATACAAAATGCTATCAAGATGTCTAGATGTTCCTTACAAAATGAAAATAAGGGCAAGAATTACATATTGTGCAATTCCTGTTAGTTTATGAGAAAGCTTTTGGAAAAAAAACTATTTCGACATTGGTAGATGGCTATATAAAGCACAACAAAATAAACATAATGCTATTGTGTGCAATGGAAGATTTCCCTTGAGTGAAATCTCTTCAGAAAAAAGGCAAAACCAACTAACCAAAAAAACTCAACAGGTTTTCTTTGGGAAAAAAAGCGCTTGAAAAGAGAACTTGAGAGTAAATGAAAATTTGAATTTATCAAAAGCAGGCTAACAGAAGTCTGGCAGACAAAAAATCTAAGTTATACAGCAGAGGAGACTTACTTTTAGCTATACATAAAAGTGGAAAACAAAACACTCCCCAAAATCTATAAAGCAGCAGAGAATTAATACAGTTTAGAACTGACAGCACGGTGTTCTAAATGAAGGAAGAAGCCTATTCTGCAGGCAGTACTTTATGGGCCTGGGCTCAATTAGAGACACTATTGAGACAGTTGTGCAATCATGGACAGGCATTATTAACTTCTCTTGCAAGGAAATTCAGTTCTATCCATGTAAAGTCAGTGAGAGTTACCCTTGACTACCATGGTAACAGCATCAGGTGTACACATCACAGAATCCCTGAGTCATTTAGGTTGGAAAAGACCTCTGGGATCATTAAGTCCAACCTTTCACTGACCACCACTTTGCCAACTAGACCATAGCACTAAGTGCCACATTCAGTCATTTCTTGTGCACCTTCAGGGATGGAGACTCCTCCACCCTCCTGGGCTGTCCATTTCAATGTTTAGTAAGGCTTTCCTGTTTATGTCCAGCCTGAACTCCCCTGACACAGCTTGGGCCCATTTCCTCTTGTCCTGTCACTTGTTACTCCTTTCAGGGAGTTGTAGAGGATGACAAGGTCTCCCCTGAGCCTTCTTTTCTCCAGGCTAAACAACCCCAATTCCCTGTTGGGGAGATATGCATCTGATCCTGCTGCAACTGGGGAGTAATGAAGTGGTTTCAAGAAAATTTGAATGTAATTTTCAAAGCCACATTACCTCTTTGATGTCTTATCTTGCTGTTTCCCAGTGAAAAAAAAAAAAAGATTGTAAAGTGAATCTTAATCTTCATAGAAATTTCTGACATTATTCTTTGCTCTCATAATATATAGATAATTCTAAAAAAGGCAGGGATAGACAAAGCCATGTAAGGTGCCCTCATCAAATAAAGGTCTCTCAACATTTTCTAAGAAAGTAATTTATATTACAATAAACAATTCATGATCATGCACACTAATAATATCAACTATAAAATCACAAATCTCCTTATTCGTTTGCCTATGACTCTGCATATGCTATTTTATAAGTACACAGATCAATTTCTAATTAAAAAATACATATATATTTAATGCTGAGCCACAGCCATTGCTTTTCACAACAACACTAAGAATGCTCAAGGATTAATATATCTGTAAAAGATTTTTGTTGAGCTATTTTAGCTATTTTGTATTTCTCCCATATGCTGAAGTAATCTCCACTGAATCAACAATGTGTCCTCCTGACCCAAGCTCATGCTTTTCTCATCTTCATGCTTTAAAGAAAATTGTCTATGAACAGCTGCTCCTGCAGAACTTCAGTAACAGGACTTTGAAACAAACCACTGCTTCTGTGCACTCAGTGTGTCAGGCAGAAAGCCTAAAAAGGATGGGTGGGGGAAGAGGGAAGCAAAAATCCCATCTATTCTGAAATCGCCTTTACAGTATTTTATAGTTATTTTAATATAAATGCTGGAGCATGCAAAATGGAACAGACTTAGGCAGGAAATCTTGTACTTTAAAAAGTAATATTTAAAGACTAGTATTGTCACCAAAAATTCTATTGTTTCCAACAGTATTGCCAAGTTATTCATCATTTAGAAGACATATGAAGTATACCTCTCTGCCTTTCACATTGTCTGCCTGTGAAGGGGACATTTAGCATGCAGGTCTTGCATTCCCTGCAGCACTGTTGAGAATGAGTAAGAAGTGATTGTCTAAGGAAGATGACATCCAGTAAGCATTCTACATTCAGCCACTGCTGATGTGAAATATGGAATCTGAAGCCTGTTCATATAGCTCTCTTGCTTTACTGAGTAATGTTTCAGGCAAAAAAAATGCTGCAACAGTGTTCAGAGATCTCAAATCATAACTATTTTTATTAGAACTGAAAATCAGAAAAAATTAGACGAGCAGCTATGTCTTTTTTTTTTCTTCACTGGCATTCTGAAACACTACATCATGTTGACAGAACTAGCTATCCTAGTCCTAATATTATTTTTAAGAAAGTTATCTATAGCAGAGTTTTACCCACAAATGGTTCTTGGGTTTCTGTTTCACTTTCTTTTTGATGATGTTTTTATCAATTCATCTTTTCTACTTTTTTCTGCAGAGGGAAACATAACCAGTGTTTTCTCTGAAACATGCAATTATAGTATTTAACAGTACTGAATTCCAATCCAGCTCTTTAAGCATTATGTGTCTCTCTGATGTCTCAGAAAGAGAAAAATTTTTGGCCTGATAACAAATATATTCATTCTAGACTATCAAGCCACCTGTGAGTTTCAGCCACACAATACACTTCAATAAGTGACTTTTCCAGGATGTCTGGAAATGCTTTGAGAAAAATTGACTAATACACAAACGTATGCACATTTTTATGGTTTCATTCACACCCAATATCAAGATAGAACACTTAGTTACAGTCATATTTGACCTCAGCTCAGAATCACAGATTTCATCTGAGGAATCTCAATCATAAGTTTTCACAAGGTTAACAAATATATAATATATTGTTTTAAAATACAAGATTCCATTCATCAGTTATGTTGTAATGAATACATAAAGGGGAAAATGTTAGGGGAAAAAGTAGTCTATTGCTGAGTCATTGGCTTGAAGGAGTGTGGAAGATGGCATCAAATCTACCAAAGAGGTGGAAGAGAGATTCCAAGAGATTCACCAAATAAAGTAAAATCGAAATAATTTTTTAAAAGAAAAAGATAAAACCTGCAAGGTACTCTTGTAGTTGTTCAAAAAAACAGAATGGTTAGAAATGTTAACATCCTTCAACATATGGATTTCTTTCAGAGAAATGTAGCCTGAGAGACAGGATGCTCAGAGAGAATCAATGACAGAAAAAGGCTCCACAAAAGGTCTGTTAAATGGAGTATTTAGGTTTGACTCTTGTAGTTTTTAATTTATTTCTTTAACTATCCATGCCACCTATAAACATTTGAAGTTTCACTGAAATCTTTGAAGTTTCACTTTCTCTATCAGTTGTTGAAAGCTAAAATTTTTGCTAGAATTTTCACTTGTTCTGAAAAATCAACAACTATTTATCTTCATAATGACTGTGTATATACCTAGTTGGGTAAATCCCTTTCAGCTTCTTAATCCAAAATACTTTTCCTTGATTACACAAAGAAAAATCAAGAAATAAGGACTATGAATCCTCAATATTTTTCCAAATGTTTCTCAATGACTTAATCTTCAGGGGGAAAAAAGTATAAAGACAGGTATAGGGAAGTGACGTGGTTCAGGAATGGTATTCCCGAATCTAGTTCTCCCGCCAAGACGTCTCAAACCACACTGCTGCTCACTCACTCTCTCTCCCCCCTCTTCTCCCTTCTCCATCCCCTCTTCCGCCCTCCTGCACCCATGAAGGTTCCTGGAGAAGACCACTGCAGGCACAAAAGGCAAAGATCACAAGTTGAGGTAAGAACAATTTACTGAAAACAGCAATGAGATAGGAAAAGAAACAGTAACAGCAACAATATTTTTGACAGAAGTATACAAAAAGCGAGAGCAGGTCCTCCCCCATGCACTGCCAGGCTTTGCTACCCCAGAAAGAGACGCCTCTCCTCCCCAGAAGTGAGAAAGTCCATCTCCCTCAACCCTGGCAAAGATGTAATGTGGTTTTGAATAACAAAATATCTTGGCCGTGTTCCCTCCAACTGATCTGGGCCAGAACCAGGACTGGAAAAAAAAATTTAAATTCCTATTTTAGGGAAAACTGTATATGTTAAAGCAACCAGCTCTGATTTAGAGTGATGTTGTATTTAATTACAAGCAGTACACAGTTCAATAATGTTCCAAACAGTTTTTCATTTTTCTGTCAAGTTTGCACAATCACAGATATGTTCTTGCAATTTTAGATAACGAAAGACAACAACATTGCATGTCTGGAGAAAAGGACAAGGTTGGCACTTGATGGATATTAGACATTGAAAAAATTAAAAATGCATCAAAATTTTAAAAAGTAGTCTGCTTAGCTAATTTTCCCAGTCCAAATAATTGCTTTTTATGCAAAATAAAAATCTGTAATTTTCAATTCAAATGCTTTATCAGGAGGATGGCATATCCTGGAATTGGTTTATTAGTAATGAAACTCACTGACCTTTTTCCCAGGCAAGGAGGTGTTTCTAGGACTGAGGATAACCCTCACTACCATTCTACATTTCCACTTAACATTTTGAAATACTGAAGTTTAAAACCCACATAATAAGGTATTTGAATTATTGTTCCTAGTAAGTTCATAAAGAGACAAGCATAATTTTCTGTCATAATCTAATCTAATCTAATCTAATCTAATCTAATCTAATCTATTAAATACTTCATTGGAAAGGACAATTAGACTAAAAACACCAAAACCCTAAAAAAAACAAGGGAATAGCGATTATAGCCAAAAATCACTACTCAAATCCCCAACCACAAAAAGAAAACCATTCAGAAATTTTCTTTAGTTAAGACAAACTGTGTTATATAATAAATGGATTACCTATAGTGCTAATACAGTGAAATATCACCATCTTCATGGGGCTGAAAAAGAGTAAGCAATGATATGAGTCAAGTAACACTGAAAACCACTTTTTACCACCACTAAATTCTCTTCAGGATCTTCATGTAATTCTTCTCACTCCTTCAGATATGAAGTATAAACAGAATTTCTTCTCCCCAGCTATTAGATTTAGCCTACTACTTACCAATTCAGAAGCCAAAGGTCTTTACAGAGAAGCCCATTGGAAACTTGGAAAACTATAAGCAGTAGTAGTACTTTCTAGCGAAAAGGACTGCATATCAATCCCAAAAAGAGGAAAAGCAATGTGCCTTCTCTCTTCCAACATGAAATAGCAAGGGATATTTAGGAAACAGAACACACTTTTTTTTTAGTTATTATTATTATTAATTTTCTGGTCCCATTAAAAAGAATCTTATGCTAGCAGTAGGAACTGCTCTACAAACACAATCATTTATTTTATGACTTTTTAATTCTTACAGAAAATACATAATTGCACTAGGCAATCTCATTTTGTCTTATACTTTACAAGCTTGGAATATAATATTGTGTAGCGGGATGTACTTTTAATCAACTGAAACATCTGCCTCCAAATCATTGCACTGACAATTTCTAGTATCCAGCACACAAATTAATTTACTTTTAATGGATTAAAAAAATGTTCAACAGTTTTTGCATTAAAATATATCTAGATATAGAAAATACTGACATTTAATATTCTAGTCTAAAAGTAATAAATTCAAATTATTTTTACATAACAGAAGACCTTGAGCTGAAATGTATTAAAAAATAACACATTTTTGTCTTAGGGTAATAACCTGAAATAAAAAAAAAAAATTAATTCTGTTGTAACCTAATATGAAGAATGGGCATTTGCCAGAGACCATTTCTGAGGCACATGTCATGAAACATAGATGTAGAAAGACAGCTCATAAAAGTGAAGGGAGTGAAACAGAAAGACAAGAGTCTATAGTATCGTTTGACCATAAGTTATTTATAAAACTTATTATATAATAAAGCTGAAAGACTAATCAGGGCTGCTGAATAATATTCACTTTTAACTGAAAAAATTTAAAAAGACACTTTAATTTTTTCTCTGTTGTTTCTCAAATTACTAGCACCTTACACAATTAATAATTTCTTTTAGATGAATTTAGATTCTTCAAGGTAAAAAAATTATTTTTCAAAAAAAATTTCAAAAGACCTCCTTTAAAGACATTTACATGGTATTGATTTGAAATTATGAAGTAACTATATTACCTTATCCACTAGCTCCTAATTTTTCCAAAAACTATCAGCAGTGGCCTTTTTAAATCCCATTTTGTTTTCTATATACACATCTTACATGGCTGAAATTCAGTGATGACAATAAAAAGGATAGTACTCCAGTCAACAAGGAAGCATGTATGCAGACTGTCTGAAGACATTATATTATTTTTTAAGCCTAAGAAGGTATTCTGCCTCTAACCCATCTGTTGTTTTTCTGTCATTCTCCTCCCTCCCTCCCCCTTCCACCCACTCCTTGAAGGAAACAGAAATATTAAAAAAAGAGTCAGTTCACAGCTATTGTGGGAGATAGGATAAAAAAAAAAAAAAAGCTTTATGCTAAAGATTTGAACTGGAATTCAGAATGCATGAGTGTGTAATCCTTGCTTTAGTAACCCATCCATAAACTTCGAGCATGGCAAGGCACTTCTCTATGCTCAATTCCAGCCATCTTCCTTCACCAATTTTAGGTCATTTAGGAAAGAATTCCTTGTAAAGTACACAAAATTGAACTTTCCAAAGAACCATTGTAATAACCAATATAAATTATTCTGCTTGTGAGATATGAAACCAACACCTGAGTGATAGGGGATGTTTGAGTACCAAGAACAAGATGAAGGGAAGAGAAAGAGAAATTGAACATCACTTAACATTACAATACTCCTGTCCCAATTAGTGTAAATCGATACATGGCTCATTCCTAATTCAATTCTTTTAAACTGAAACAGCTTCAACCTGAATGTCTTTATAATGATTTATAGGTAAAGACATAAATCTTACAGGTGGAAGAGAAAACTCATGTATGTATCTTACTTTGACACTGTAACCCTCAAAAACATTTGATGTGTAAATAAGGGAATATGATTTTCATGAGACATCAAAAATTTACTACTAGTCTCTTTAAAGTTTTATAGGCACAACTAATTTACTCCATTTTGTATGGTTAGTCCAGTTAAAATGATACTTACATTCATAGTCTAAATTATGTAAATAACTTAGACCAAATCTTATTATTAATATTACACTTAAAAGTCATTGTATATAAAATTTCTAGTTCTCCTTTTTGTCTACTGTTAATCTCTACACTGTTCCCCTGTAGATCTCCTTGAGGACAGTAATGTGAATAATGGAATTTTTTTTGCTTTGCCAGGAAGAAATATGTTCTTGATTCTGATGGCTTCTTCTCTATTGTGGTTCCACTTCAGACTATTTTTCTTTCTTCTATATATTTATATAGTTAATGAATTTAAGAATATATATTTCTATATTTTTAAAAATTAATTCTTTTTCTTTTAACTACTGTAAAATCTGTTCTGTCCAACTCCCAAATCTGCACCACAATAGCTCACCACTCTTGAATTTTTCATAGCTTCAATCTTAAGTGTACATTTTTTTATCATCTCATTCTTATACTTCACTGCACCATGGAAGTCTCTGTTTCACTTTTTTTTATCAGGGCCTCATATTTCATTCTCTATAGAAAAATTACTCCTTATTTCTTCATTAAAAATTATGGTTATAGCATAAAAATATAAGCAAAAGCCCTTAAAAAAAGAGTCCAAAATGCTGCTGCAGGCAAAGAAACTAAAAAAATAAAAAATTCAGTGGAAAAATTGGTGGGCTGTTGCTATGACTGGCCATGCTGTATATACTGGTCTGCAGGCTATAAGCCTGAGTATTACAGTAGGAGTTACATCAAAAAAAAAAAAAATACCTCTTCCTTGTGCTTTTCAAAGAAAGCAGAACTATCACTGTATTTTTCAGAGGATTTGGTCCTGATGTCATGCTTTGACATGATCCTAGAAAACCGTGTAGACTGAAATCTTTCAGGAAAATTAAGTAGAGGAGCAAATAGTACCTAAATCCTGACTGGTCTTAATGCAAGCTATGTTCTGAGCCATCCAGCTCTGTCAAGACGTGATGTTAGCTGGCAAAAATCTTCACAGGAGAAGGGAAGGCTAAGGACTGTAGGTCTACTTCAAGGGCACAGAATTTTTTTAGAGAAGGAGGCAGATTTTTGAATTTCAGTTGTGAACACAGTGGAAAATATTGCACAATTGGCACTGTAGCTCTATAGGAACTGAGATTAGAGGAGTATAAAAAAGCAGTGAAGAGAGAAATACAAATGAGCAACACCTAAAATTAAAAAAAAAATTAAAACTATAGTGTTTGTTTAAGAGTTTGTTTACACAGTTTAAAATATTTTGACCAAAGCCAAAGATGATATTTTTATACACAAAAGAACACATTGTGCCCTCTGTTTCTTACCTCTATGCCATGCAGACTGGGATATCATGTAATCAATAAAGTAAAACAAAACACTATGAAATATACTAAAAAGAGCAATTTTTTCCCTCCGGTTAGCTCTAGAGATACAGGACTAGTGCTATTTGAATGAATGTACTTCAATCAGAAGACTTCTCATCTTACAAATCTTGTCCTATCCTTACTGTAGTCATACATGTGACATCACTATTTTGAGAGCAAAGCTATTGATGCTTAAAACTAAGGAAATTGTGACTGAGCTTAGAAACTGATGAGTTTGGGAAGATAACGTCTAAAAGATGTAGGAAATAATCAGTTGGGGAAGATTTATCCAAAAGTGTATGCAAAAGGATATCTGCATTCTGAAAAAAGACACAAAAAATATTAGGAATGCTTGAGAAAAAAAAATTAAATATAATGTTTGCTACTTAAATAGTATGTCAGTAAGCAAGATTAATCAGAGAAAAGTGTATTTTCATACCAATATTAAATGCCAAAGGGAATAAGGGGTGTGAGGAAACAGGAAACAAGAAAAAACAAACTAAAATATATTGCCCTAGATGAACACATTTTTTAATGAAATAGACGCACCATAAATTTGTTGACAGCCACTGGGATGGTAAATGCAAAGATGAATGTGAGAGCCTAGTATGACAAGAAAGAGAACTTCAATTTAAACAGATGAACATATTCAGAACAGAATTTTAATGGTCAAAAATACCAATCTTAAATGACAATATACATTTGTGTAACTGTCTGACCAGGATAATGATACTGATTACCAGATTCTCAGGCAACAAAGATTTTCTAGATAGCATCAGCATCCTCCTATCAATTAGTCAAATGTCACTGTGGGAAATTAAACAGATAATATTTTTTAAGAGATTAAAACTATGTTTGTTCTAGGATCAGCTAATCAGGAAGACACTCCAGTGAGAAAGTTGCTACTGATTTGATGTAAAACAATGATACTGTTCAAAATCCTATACAAGTAGACAGTTTCATAATTGTAATGATTTAACAACTTAGATTCAACATCTCTACAGAAGAATAAAGGATAAAAAGAAGCTTGTAAACAAAGTCAAAAGTAGGAAGAAATTTCAATAAGCAGTTTGACAAGAGACAGGAAAATGGAGCTAAGAATAAATGTTCAGTTGTTCGTCCAGCATTGACAGTAATCAGAATTCTTCCACTTGGGTTAGTGTAATTCAGCATAGATATGAGTCATTAAAACATGTTCTGTGAGTACAAAAACAAATTATGACTTGAACGGTATATATACCTCTGAGTCACTAGTCAGTGACATAGCAGGTGAAATTCAAGGTGTATGGGGGAAAAAAACCCAACCAAACATTTTTTGTACACATGTAAAACCAGTGTGACCTGAGTACAACCACTCAGGAGCAAAGTTCTTGGCTGAATATTAAATCCATGAAAATATAAGCTCAACATGCAGAACAAGTCAAAAATAGAAAAGCAATTGTTAAGGAGCATTGAGAAAGAAAGCAGGGGAGAGAAAAGAAAATGTCATTATGCCACTATTTAAATACATGGCTTACCCTCAGCTAACAGCACTGTTCTTTGGGGGTCGATGCTAGGTCTGTTGCTGTTTGACAGCACTGCTGATCTCCATGGTGAAGAAATGCAGACACTCAGATTTACAGGTAATACAAGGCCAGGAAGAGTGGTTAACATTTTAGAGTCTGCTATTCAGAGGGATTTCATCAAGCTGGGGGAATAGGATATCTGAAGTACAAAAATGGCAAATGCAGAACCTAACTAGTACAGATTAATGCAGGCTGGGGCCTGGCTGGCTGGGGAGCAGCTTTACAGAGAAGGAAAGAAAGGCTCTTGAACAAGCTGAACATGAGGCAGCTGCGTGTCCTTGCTCTTGTCACAGTAAAATGAAGGGGAGAGGAAAATGCACTGGTGCTCCATGAAAGGCTGTAACTATTCCTATTCAATGTAAGGTGACACAGTTATTAAAGGAATATCATAGCCCTAATTTCGCATTTCTTTTCTTCACAGGTCAGGTGGAAAGTTAAAATTTATGAACACACCAATCTACAACAGAAAAAAAACCTGAGGTTGGCTCAGGGGAAAGAGTCAGAGCAATCTCTTTTTAGGACTCTAAGCTGTTTTGAAAGAATAACAAAACAGCCATAAATTATCTCACCTAAAGCACTTTTTAAAGAAATATGAAAATGACAGCTGATTTTTCTCCAAGCTTATTAAAAAGGGTGCATAAACTAATATTGCTATCAAAATTAACTTAAGAATTTCTGTATGGCTAGCAATGATTTTTAGAAAGTATAAATTAGAATGACTATTCAATTTACTAAGTAGAAGCACATTGTGAATGCTCAGCAACATCATCAGGATCCTTGAACTTGGAAGATTTACTATGTTTTTTTCCTTTTATGTGTTATTGTTGAAATCTTTCTTAAACATAAGCAGTACTTATTGGAAGAATATATCTGTGTGGTTTTGACTGAGATTAAATCCTCATCTCAGGTCTTCTAGAAAATATTTAGACTAAGAAAGGGAATGTCATCTCTATTGAAACACACACAGGTACGAGAGACAATATACTATCTGCAGTAAGTATATAATAATCTATTACATATCTTAATAACTGAAATCACCTAAACTCCAGATTGACTATGGTCTCATCCTGGTAGTTTTAGTGAACAAGGACAAAACACCCTTGGTGTGGTGTGGTGGTGCATCCTGCATCCTTCTCCCTACCATTCTTCTGCATATGCTCTATGCTCTGCCTATGTACTAGTCTATAGAGTGTACTTGCCAGTGAATTCTGTTAAATCACACTTTCACAAGTTTATATTAAAACCTGCTTTTTGCCAATATCTTTGGCAGTGATTATTTAATTGGCCACACCACTCATTTACAATAAACGATTATATACATTAAAAATATTAGGGACTTTGGATACATATATAAAGAAAGTATAAAATAAATAAAGATTATGTTGTTTTCATCATTGCTATATCACAAACCTAAGGTATATAGAAAGTGCAGGCAAAAGTTAAGCTCCATATGTTTTTCAGAATCTGAAACATGAAAAATGAACTGATGATTTGGCCTAAAGTAAGGTGAAAATTGCTTTTCAAGATGAAGACACTTTCTGTGTAGAATAATCGGTGGAAGTGTAAATGATGCTTGTTGAATAATTAGAAATCAGGTTATTTGTAATGCTTCAAAAAGTAGAAATAAAAAGAATTATGAACTTTGAGGAAAAACTAGTCAAACCATACATCCTTGGTGTTGAAGATACCATTAGATTGTAAATAACATATTTGCATTCAAGATCACTGAACAAGAAATAGAAGTTGCTGAAGACATTTCACCAGGATTATTATTTTTCTACTAGGTACTGCATAATTTTGTGTAGTTAAAAGCATAATGCATATAAGAAATCACTTGACCAAAACTAAACTGAGGTCAAGAACTGTCTGATCGTAAAACAATTGCTGACATTTTCATTTCTTGAGAACAACAGGTCACGAGCAGAAACTGAAATTAACAAAAAGAGAAATACATTAAACAGAATCTGGCTGACCTGAAGTTGCACTTTATTTGGCTTAGTAAGAGAAAGTGCCCTGTGTCCTACTTCTGCTGACAAAAAATGACTAAACTGTGATCTGAAAAAATCGTGAAGATGCTCATGCATATAAATACGTCACAGTAAAAGAACCTTAAGAATAGTGCTGGGCCTTCTTAATTACTTGTGAAAAAGAATAAGAACTTCTGGGCCAACTAATTTAAACTCATCATATGGGAATAGACAGAAATACAAGAAAAAGCTTTTGAAGAAGTAAAGAGAATAATTTCAAATTCTCCACTAATGAAATTGTATAATCCAATGGAAAGTCTAGGTTTAGAAAGTGACACATTACAGAGTAGTTAGGGAACCACATTAATGCAGAGAGAATGTCTAAAAGCACTTATGAGCTGTTATTTCTTAGGTAATGAGTGAGAAAGAATTAGCACTAGACCTTAAAAACTGACTAGAATCTTTCACAAGCTCTGTCAGGACAAAAAAAAAAAGCTGTACAGTGTCATGTTCCCTCAACTTTTCTTATGTTTTAAATATCTGAAAGCATTATTTTAAATGGAGAATGGAAAATTGGTTCATCAGCATCCCCATCTAACAGGGTCTGGCAGAGTTAGGATCTCCTGCAATGCTTTCCCAAACCCTACGACAATGCAATTGTCAGACCTGTTCCTTCCATGCAGTTAGTGTCCCCCATAATCAGAAATTAAACCTGAAAAGATATATTGCATTTTTCTCATCAGATTAATGCCACCTTTTCTCTTGAGAGCCTCTTCAGCTCCTCTATGCTTTTTCACTCAAAACACTCTGCACTCCAAAGAACCTGAATCAAGCAAATCAAATTTGAATACTCACCCCTTTCAATACAATTGCATTCCCAGCGTTAGCTTAGACTTGAACACATTTCACTTTTAAATTCTTGAAGTCAGGGTTCCTCATGTGACAGCAGCTCTCTGAGGTTTGGGGACAGCAGGACTGCCCAGGTCAGCAGGGCAGGGCAGCCCTTGGCATCCTGGGCCGGAGTCAAGGCAGCCAGGGAGCATCGAGGCAGCCCTGGGGATGTCCTTGGGCAGGGGACGAAGCCAGGCAGGAATGTCATCCCACATGAAGGGATGAGCAACAGGCCCTGTGAGGGAAACCAGGGCCAGACATGGTCCCAGACTGGCCAGGAAGGGCGTTTGCAGGAGAGTTAGGTTTGGTTAGGCTCACTAAACAGCTGGTCGCAGACACAATTGATATTTCTGAGCAAAAGCTCTTCTCTGGGTATTCCCAAGAAATCTCTGATCCCTAGGAGATCAGAGGTAACAACTGAGCACCCAGCTACTGGTTCAGTGGGGATACAGATATTCAACATAAATCTGCTTAAATCTCAAATCTAACAGGTGCTCCCACAATCCAATTAATATGTCTCTAATTAACAAGCAGGACTTGGTTAGTAGCCGTGTATGGTGACCGAGTCACAGAGCAGCAGAAGAGCTTTGTGTGACAACAAAACAGCAGAGATACAAGGGGTTGATTGGTGACAAAGACATAAAATTTTAGTGTCTTTGTGAGATAGAGAATATCTTAATTATTACATCTAGGTAACACATGTATATGTAAGATACAGTTTCTGATTGTTTTCAACGGCAGATTTTAGCCTTTTATGGACAGAATTAGTTTAATTTGTGATTATACTTTCTTTTATTAAACTCAGAACAGTGTAATTTCGAATATTTCAGATGGAAAAAGGAGAAGGATCAATTTAGTCTTTCAAAAATTCCAGGTAAAGTTTTGCCTTTGTATAGCTATTGGTCAGGAAGATCACTGAGATCACAAAGGATTCAAATCCTGAGACCAAGCCAAAACACAAAATGGATTCAGTGTGTCTATAATGCTATTTGACTTTGTCTGGAATAGTTGCCCTTAGCAATTACCCCAAAGGTCCTTCCAGGAAAAAGTCTAAATCATCTTTTCAGTTCAGAGATGGTCACCTATGGTAGTTATAAACAAGAAAACAAAAATAAATGGAGTGACAGCCTGGTATACAATGCCATGAAACACTCACATTTCATAGGAGTGGATACCTGCACTCGTTGGAAATTTGAGTTCATTTTTACCTGTATCTGAATGTGCCTTGTCTGAAGTTTCCCTTCACATCCAAAGCAGTGCAACCTTGTATCAGGGCTAAACAAAGATTGCACCAGACTTAAATAAGAGTGAGGAAAGTGGGCTAGTCTGGTATTCAGGTTGACATCAAGTCCACACTGCACAAATTAGATTTACCCAAAACTTCATTTTAGCAAATGATATTCCAACCTCTGAACACAATACCAGGTGACATTATTTGACAAGAGTTTTTTCATTCCTTATTCAGTACTTAGCTAATCCAAAAGCAAGCAGGACATATGTAGTGCCAAAAGTCATGGAGGAAAAATGCCGAAACAGTTTGTTTCTTCATGAATATTCCTGAAATTATTTTAGAAAAACACAAATTTTCTTTGTGATTGCTTTGTTATAGTCTACCTTAACACTAAACACATTACAAAAGATAAATCTTTAAGCAGATAAGGATAGAAAATGTAATTTTTTATGAATAGTCTCAATTGCCAAGGACAACCTTCTCTGAGAACTTTAAACATTAAAATAAATCATAAGAACTTAGGAGAACTAAAAACTACATAAAATTATATGTCTTTGTATTCCACCCCGAGAGAGTTTAAGCACTGAAAATCAGTAATTTTAATCAATGCAGTTAGTAACTTTTAGTATAGAAGTACACTTAGGTATATATGCTAAGAATAAGAATTGAACTGTTTCACCTAACTACTCACAGTACTGCGGCCAAACTCAGCAGAAGCTGCTAAATCAATTTGAGCAGCTAGTACATATGGTGCCTTATTTTTCTATTGATACAATAATGACAGCACCACCCATACACAAGTCCTTCCAACTGCAGGGCAGGCACATTATTAGAGTTACAACCCACATACAAACATTCATCCACTTACTAGTGACAACTGGGTTCTGATTATGTTACATATCTGAACTAAAGACAAAGAACTGCAGGCATTCAATAGCTAACAGAATAATTCATTTTTCAGAAGAATATTGAATGTGACAAATAATAGGTTTCAAATGTACCTAAGACATATTTTTGCATATTCCCAAAGCTAGAAAATTCCACATGACAAAATTTGTGGTTAACAACTCCTTGAGTCTGCCTGCAAGCACTTACATTGTCATCTTTGAGCACAGTAGGAACAACTGAAAAATCAACAGAGTTGCTCAAGGTTTTCTGAGAAAATTACACACTGCAGAAAATAGACTGTGATTGTGCTGTAAAATCCCAGCAACTCTCAACCAAAGGCTGCAGAATGGAAACAAAAACATTCCCAAAGTATTCAATGACTGTATCCAAACATCTAAAAAAAATCTGATGTAAGAATCTCTCCTTTATTATGACACTGATATTATTTCAAAATGTTTGTACAGTAATCTACACTTGGTGGAAACTCTGCATAATTGTCTTACTGTACTTGCATAGAATTTCAAAATTTGGCATCAAATCAAATTTTGGGAGGCCATTGTTTCTTTTCCACTGACTTAGATGTCTTACTGATATTCTATTAGACTGCAATATAAAATCAAAGCAACAGTTAGAAAATTAGAGAGGCACTTGTCAAAGGCTGTTAGTGTAGGAAAAATTAGCATAACAAATATCTTTAAGAGCTGCTCTTTAAAATTACAACTTTCAATTCATATTTGGCATTATAGATGAATTACCTTGTTGAACACCTACCAACCTTGTTGGGCACAGTGAGGACACCTGAGCACCTGAAAACTTGGGCTGGAGTCCATGTGAGTGACATATGTTGATTGGTTCTCTTAACCCTGAGCAGGCTTCTTGTTGTGCACCTAAATATGGACATATGTATCTAATTTTAAGCCTCGGGGTCTGAAGGGCAGTTAAATATGTTTTTGCTTGAAAATGACACTTTGTATATCAATAATAATCCACAAAGTTGAGATCTGCCAGAGGGGAAAAAAATGAAATGACCTGGTCATGCTGAAGATATGAATATCTCCAGATTTGCTTTAGGACTAGAGCCCTCACATGAACAATATTCTACAAATGATGAAGTGATGCTTTGCCAACAGACACCAGATGGTTGTTAAATGACAGATGAGAGTCTACATTGGATAGAGTCAACAAACCAGGCTGTAACATATGTAAAACTAGTAATCCATATGCAAGTTTCAGAGACTAAGTGCTCACTGCTGGTTATAAAAAGTTAGTTCAAAATCGTTGCATTTTCAAGATTTACTTTGCCTCAGCATTTTCCTGGTTGAAACCATGTATTTATCACTCACCTGCTAGTGGTAAATGCCAATAGCCTCATGTGTGATGAGAGAGAGAACTGAGTTATCTGATGAGGAAAGGGCTTGTCTTTTTGCTTTGTCTTCTCAGTAAATGAAAGGAGGATCATCCTATTGACTCACATGGGAATTCTGTTTGACATTGCAAGAGATGATGACTTATCAGCATTTTCATGTGGTTGGTAATCAGAATAAGGCACAGAATCACAATACTTGGGCATGCTGATCTGCTGCTTCATGGGTTGTTGGTAAAAAAGGTACAAAAACAACATTTTTATTTTTAAAGTATATATTTCTGGCAGGTATTAGTGGAAAGAAAAGAAAATTAGTCTTCATTTTTAAATTCAAACAATATTTTATTTGATTAAGTTGCTTTAGCAGCAGGAGATATTATCTAGGAAGATGTATTTTTATTTATGCAAGAGGTAAATTTTGTTATTAGTTAAAAGTTCTTTTGCAGATGTAAAACCCAATCAGGAGCTGAAAAAATGTCAAGAAAGGATTTTTCCACTGTGAAAAAGTATTTAGTCTATTTTTTTCATTTTTCTTATCAGTAGGAGGTCATAAAAACTGTTTCCTTTTACAGCATTCTGAATATGATTTTGTGTTTTAACTATTGCTGTAATCTTTATCTGAAAACAAGCTTGTGATATTTCTTATTTTTCACTTACATCTTTCAGCTTTGCTCTGGGGTTTAAAATACCAGCTGAGGTACAAGACAAAAATCTATGCATACAGGGTGGTTTATAATATTCCAGAAATTAATATCTGTGTTCCATTTCAACAGAAGATTAAAAAGGCTCTTAAAGATTGCCTTGACCAAAGAAAGCATATAAGTAATTAATTGTTTCTACCAGAACCCTGATGAGTGAAGAGAAAATTGTAATGACTGACAATATTGCAGAGAATAGGAAAATCATATTCTGGTTTTGACAGTGGAACCCCCAGGCCTTTTCTGCTTTATTTCCAGATTGATTTAAAGTCCATTGAATTTTGATTGACTTTTTTATTGCATAGTTTAAAACAGGAGTGTGCAAAATATTTTTTATATGTTTAATAATATTGACTGTATTTACACAGGCATGTGAGTATGTGAATTTGAGGTGGGATATAGCTTTAGAGCACTTTTCATCTCTATATTGATGTTGAATTCTTTTACAGCCCTTTTTTAAAAAGTGCTCATTCGTGAAAATATAATTCTTGCTGTTCTTTCATCTATACCTGTATTTCTTACCTGCTCTGGGCCCAAGAAGCTTGGTCCAGTACTGTAGGGAGGACAGAATAATGATCCCAATTAATAATAGATAAGAAAAAGATAATAAAGAATGGGGTAAGAACATGACATTGCCCTAAATCCTTAAGCTGTAAGGTGACCTTTCTGTACACCAAGTGAAAGCACTTGAGGAGTATAAGCCTGTAGATTTTATGTTATTTTTTCTGCACTGTGTTAGTAAACTGGAACAGACAAATAAGGATCTCAGGAACTGGAAGAGGCTGAGAATTTAGATAAGTATGGTATAGCTTTCTTTGTCACTGCCTGTGTCCTTTGTTGTCATCACAGTTGTCATCACAGTTGTCATCATACCCTGGGGAGTAGGTAGTGTCACCAGCACATGCCAGCAATTTAGGAACAACAGGTGTGTAAGGAAATGTCCCAAATTCTCATGCACCATTGCAAATGTAAAGATGAGTCACGTGTGGCAAGGCTCAAGAGGATACCTGGTTGGTATGAATATCACAGCAGAGGATAAGGATGCTTCTTGCTGACATTATATAAACACACATAGGCTGAGACTGATGCTAACGCTTTTCCTTCTGGCTGTATAATATCAAGCTTCTGTCATAGGTACAAATATGCACAGAACATTTACATACATGTTCCAGATCTAACTTTCAGTAGAGGGAAAATGTGGCATCTGAAAATGAAACAAACAAGCTGAATATAGCAAAATTCTAGGATAGTTCTGGGACACATGAAGAAAATTATTTTGAAAAGAATGTCTACTTCGCTTTGGTAAAAACTGGGAAACCTTGGATCTTTATAGCAGTTTTCAGAGTGAATACCAAAGTCATGGGGAAAATCCACAAGAACATCTTACTACAGCAGTGTGGACAATACTTCAGCACAGGCAGAAATTAATGCTCAGTATCAACCTGGTCAAGGAAATGAACACATCTATTCACTTCTGAAACTACTTTACAACATGTAAGCTGTAAGTATGTCTCAGTAAATGATCTCACTCATGATTTGTCTCATCATGGCGACAAAAATATTTCTTAAATCAGTGGAGTTGGGTGACCATAAAGATCTATCAAGGTGCCTAACATTCCATAAACAAGGCAGAAGTATCTAAATATGTATTTCTTTAAGATTTAAAAAAATGTGTTCTTGTATTATTAGTGCAAGCTTCTTAATTTCCTGATTTTTAAATGCAGAGTTAAGTGGAAAGCCAAAATTATGTTTTCATTTACTTTCAACTTGACATCTAAAAAGCTTTAATGTGACTTTGAAAATAATTAGAAATGTGCCACTCACTCATAGTGGCAGAGATCATGAAAAGTGACAAAACCACATTTTAAGAACAGTCCTGCACAGTTGCACAGTCCTGCATGCAGAAATGTGAAAAAGTCTTCACCTCAGCTCAAAACTGAGTATATATAATCCTGCTTTATTTATCCCTCTGTACAGCAGCTGAACACTCCCTCCATTTCCAGCTGCCTTGCCCGAGCAAGGCAGGGTGCTGGGAACACCAGTGCTCTCCCTGCTCCTGGTTTTGTGTAATGCTGCATGCCAGGCAGAAGCAGCAGCTCAGAAGAAAGCTGATTTGCTAATGCGCTCCACCAAGGATAAATCAGTTACCTATAAATATTAGATAAATGAAATGTGCAGCTTCATTTTTAGATGGCCACAACCTAGTCAAATATAACTGGATTTTGTATAATAAATATACTTTTCCTCTACAAAGCGCCATTCCTTTGAAACACAGATAGGCATGCAAGCACACGTTACACAAGCATGTACCCAAATAATCCTTCAGAAATCTTTTAATGTTTCTTTGATATGGGAAAATTTGCCTTAAATTCAATCTAACTGAACAGCTTTTGCTGAAATTATGAAAATTAAATATATCTTCAGAAAAATGTATACGCATAGAAATTTTATCCTGAAATGTAGCAGAGGTCTTATCAGGTGAAGAAATGTCTTAGAATGGAAGGAGTCAGCACTTTCTACCTGCTGCCCTTATCATAAACACAATTAAGTAATGTTGCAGCTCTAGAAATGTTAGTGTTTGCTAAGTACAAGGGAGCATGTTGCAAGCACAAACCCTGATAGTCATCTACCAACAACCACTGCTATCAGGTACTTGCAGCAGGAAACTGCAAATGGATTATTGCACTTACAAGATACCACCCAAAGTCTGGTAGGCACAGCATAGATAAAACAGAAATAAAAACATTTCCTGGTTTGACAGCAATTTTTCCAAGATATATCCTGTAATTTTCCTGTCTTCCAGTTTAAGCAGAGGAGAACATAGGAAGGTATGTATCTGCTATAATAAAAAGTTTTCTTTGTTCATGGTTGCTATTAGTTCATCCCTGATGGTCTGAAGGAAAATTGCAGAGGGAAAACTCAGGCTGAATGCTACTTTGCTCAAATCATGGTGTTCTGACTGGGAAATGTGACAAATACGTAGTTTCTGACAACTAAAAAAGGTAGTTAACTTTTTTTTCATTTTAGAGTACTAAAAAAGTTACTTTGTTTAACATTTTTCTGAACACAGATCAGGATGTTTTAAGCTGTTAAAGTTTTTGGGGTTTTTTTCCCTTTATACCACTTATTACTAGCAAGCTACAGTTGCAGGATGCTAAATCATTTCATTTCCTTCCTAGGATATTTTGTAATAATTATTTGATGTGATAAATAATGTTTGTAAAGGCTTCTTCATCTCAAAAAACAACACCAACAACCCAAAAACCTCACCCTGCATACATTTTCTAAATTGCTTGCCATTAGAACAGATATATAATAAATGATATATTATATAATATATAATATAATAAATTATATGATATATGATATATGATATGATATATGATATATGATATACGATATATGATATATTATATATTATATATTATATATTATATATTATATTATACAATATATATGTTGGATAAGGGTTTCATGGACTTTAACCTCTTTTGGAGTTTTAGATTTTTAGTTAACCTTTCCTGTTTCATTAAACAGATAGCTCTATTGCTACTGCAAAAATTACATGGTTTATTTTTCGTGAGCTTTATTTTCTTGGTTGGTTATTTTTTTAGAAGCCTCAGTTTCTTACTTATTTACAGATATTTTCATCAGTTGCTCAGTTATAACGGTTAGCTCTGTAGTGACAGATCACAAGTTCATACCTCAGAATCAAGAGCAGGCTTATTTACAGCAGCACAAATCTTAACATGAATTAATTAATACACAATACTCTAAATATTTTGGTTTTTTAAACATGAAATAAATACTACAAAAAATTAATTAAATTCTAGTTTTGAGGAAAAGAAGCTAAATTTTGGGAGACAAAAGAAAACACTAACGTATGTAAAGTAAACACTAATGTAGATATATTTAGAAAAACACAAGTCTTAAAGAATAGTGCTTAAATATGCAATAGTTTAAATCTGCAATATTCCTTCAAAGCTTTATTTAATATATGTCACTTGCATTTTGTTAATTAGGGTATTGTCAAAAAATTTCTCTTGACATAATATAACTACTACAGAGCATTCCCCAAAATATTAACTGAAAATATTGAGTATTTAATTTAATTCATTAGTTTAATTAGCTCTGTTTAAAAAAATACCTCCATAGTATATATCTAATGAAATCAGTAAATTAATAGACAAGAAACACATGCATATTGGATTCATTACTCTTCTCAATATGTGAAATACTGATGTATTACAAATATTTTGTGAATTCAGTCACAAAATGAAGGTGCTTAAAATGATACCTGTCATAATATTAATTACAAACTTGATCACAAAAATTCTTAATAGAAATTTTCTCCAATTCTCCTGAATAACTCTTCCAGTGTATTTGGTTTGTTCTGCTGCTAACAAAATCTTGCCATTTACTTGGAGTAAACAGGAGACACACAAATGACTTCAATAATTTTTAAAGTTTTTCAGAAAAAAAAAATCTGTACTAAGTTTTAAAGAGATCATTTAAAAATAATTCTGAAAAATGTGTTCTATTAATTATTCTCTGAGAAATAGATCCAATAGTTAAAAATTTTAACTAATTAAAATTTTAACTTAACATAAGTACTTATATGATTTCCTTATCAGAAAATAATACTATTCTAGTAGAATTCTATTGTAAAGATTTCTGTGACAAACACTGGTGTCACAGAATTATTCAGTACATGGTATAGTCTTCTAATATACTTCACTGGAGTATGCACCTCCACTTGAATTCCACTTTTAGATTATATTTTTGTGAGCAAAGTCAAAACACAGAGACAATGATCTATGATTTTTAGGGTTTTTTCCAAGGAAGAGAATGGTCTAAATGTCCTTCATTAAGCTTCTTGTAATATTTATTGCTTTGATCAATTTCACTTTAATGTTGCTTTGACTCTACTGTTTCTTAAAGTCTTGTAGAGAACCTTTTTCTACTAATTCACAGAATTATTCCACACACATTTCTAGTAAATTCCAAATCACCTTTTACTCTTTTGCTGCTTCAATGTCTGATCAATTTTATAGAGAAGTTTAGGGACTTAACAGAAGCAAGGTTATTTTGAAGGTTATTCAGTAGAGCTAGAGGAAAAGAAAACAGATCTGCAGAAGTACATGGTTTCAGTGTTACTGCAGGTGTTCAGATTACACTTCAGAACTCAGCTGAAGAAACTAATTCCGTGTTCAGAGGACTTTGAGGAGGACCTCAGAGGCCAGTTTTTGTAATTATCTTATTCTACTTTAATGACAATATGAAATGCATAGGTATGAGTTGGGAACTTCAAAAAATTAAAACTATTTCCATGGACAGTTTCTAAATAATTTAATGAGGGAACAAAACAGTATATATCAGTTTCTAAAAGAGATATCAGCTGGATCCAAACTGCAAGTTTTAAAACTAGGAAGTTTCTAGTATTGAATCATAGAATAAGAGAATATCCTGAGTTGGAAGTGACCCACAAGGATGACGAATGTCCAGTTCCTGGCCCTGCACAGCACCATCCCCAAGAGTCACACCACGTGCCTCAGAGTGTTGTCTAAGCAATTCCTAAACTCTCTCAAGCTTGGTGCTATGAACACCTCCCTGGCAAGGCTCTTTCAGTGTAACTCCCCTCTGGGGGAACAATCTTTTCTAAAATCCAACCTAAAACTCCCCTGACACAGCTTTAATGAAAATCCATAATCCTGAGATATATCATCTTTTCTAGTCCAAAGTCCTGACTAAAGATCTCATCTAACTTTAGCACTGAAAAATATTAGATGACAGCACTTTGCTGGGGCCTTAAGTCTGTTGATTATGTCTTATTTATATATTCAGCCAGGAACTGCAGTGTTCATTTTTTTGACTTTTCAGCTGTTCATGGGGTTTTTTTCATGGAGGAGGGGGAGGAGTTCTGTCCAGAAATTTATCTTTCAGTGGAGCTTCAATATTTGATTGTTTTCCATGTACTAGAAGGATTTCTAATATATTTCTCTCCTGTGCAGATGAATAAAAGCAGGATATTGTCCTTGCAAGATATCACCTCTTCTGAGTGCTATATCAACATTGTCATTTTTCTTTCCTATGATAAAAGCAGTTAATGCAATGTTGTCTGTCAGGAAACTGCCAAAATTGCTTGTGAATAGAAAAGAAAATAGCTTTGCTATTTGTAGCACAGTCTTGCACATTAGAAAGATATCCTCTTCAGCCTCTGTTGCTTTGCTTGTATTTTTTTTTCCATTTTCTTTCTTTTTCCCAAACACTGCATTTTTCTGGATGACATTCATTATTGTTTTACTGCTTTCTTTGCATAAGGATAATAATTGCTTCCATATGCATTAAGTAATTAATTTCCATTACAAGTTTTTGGAGGTAACACATAGACAATTTTCAAGGAAAATTCTGGCATGAAGTTTGGGAGAATGGAAATAATATTTCTTTTCTTTCCTCACAACTTTCTTGCTACTGAAAAAAATAATGAAAAAGAATTCTAGAAAAAAAGTTCTCAAAGGAAAATAAATAAGAAATGGGAAAGATAGCACCTAAAATTATCGCCTAGGCTTTAAATGATCATGAGGCAGCAGTTAATCAAAAGAAGAATGATCAAAATTAATATAGATTTCATTGTATCACTCTCTGTAAAAGAGAATTTTAAAAAAATTAACAAAAACCTCAAGGAAACAAAACAAAACAAAACAAAACAAAACAAAACCAAACCATAGTATTTACATAGAATTCTATGTAAATACTTTAAAATTTTCTGGCCTATTATGGATAGATTAAATATGATGTCAAATAGTATTGTAATTTATTAATTCTAATTATATTCAACATATCCAGCAAAAAACAACAAAATGAACAAAATAAAGAAATAAACAACACAATGGAAAACTTAAGTCAAAACCAAAAGGGACTTACCCCAACTCTTATAAATCAAAAATAAAATTAATTTTCCCATGATTTTCATAATTAATGAGGAAAAGTGTTTTCTAAACTCTAAATACAAGTATTGTAGCTCAGCCATGCTTATTTCTTTAAGTAAAAAGACAAGGTGAACACACAGCTTGGGATGAAGACAACTGCTAGTGAATTCCACTTGTAAAAACTATGAAAAAATATCTCAAGTTATTCTTATAATTCTTCTAATTATCAAAAATAGCCTCTAATTATTATAAGATGCAGATTTTTTAAAGTTTTTTTAAAAATTAATCTATTTGCAACCTGAGGATTTTTTGTGGAGCTTAATTCACATTATCCTTTGACAAAATAAAGTATAAAAAATCTTCCAAAAATGTGTGTATATTGTGCTGTTAAAGAATTATTCACGTTCTGATCATGAATGTCTGAAGATTCAAGGTTCTGTCCGAAGAATATTTATTTTAAATAAAAATTCCTATTTATCAAAATGGCAGTTGCTAAAAATGCCCCTTGTATTTGAAGGTAGCAATTTATATTGAAAAAAGACCGTGTTTTTTCTCTCAAGAAAAAGCAATCCACAACAGCCAAAATGGACACCATCATTTTCACTATGTTCTAAAAACCCAGAAGAGAGAAATAAAAAATAAAAATATTTTTGCGTTCGAAAGTGTTTGGTCAAGTAAAAAAGCAATGAGAGGTTTCTGTCTTCACAGAGTTAGTAATATAATCTGCTGGCTAGATAAAAGGTTTTTTAATATCTTATTATTTTAATAATTAATATTATTGCTAGGATGTTACAAGTCATTGAGATGTACTAATGAAGGTATTAATTTATCAGAAGATCAAATGGAATTGATGTATCTCCCTTATCGTAGATAGATCAGCTAGCTGACTTCTCTGTTTTTCAGAAATGTTTTGATTTGACACTACAGTATTTTTAGGCAAGAAAAGCACAATATGATTGCCACAGACTTGATGAAACACTAAAAAATACAAAATGAGTGTGATACCAGAAAAGTGAGTGATACTGTGCTGGAAGCAAATTGCTAATGGAATTGGGTAAGTACCCATGTGATATTGTCGTCCTTCACCTTGCCACAAAAATATATAATCTTCTCAAAGCTGTTACATAAAAATAAATAAATAAAATAATAATAAAAAGAACCCAAAACAAAGAAAATGAGGGCTCCATTTTTAAAAGAAATGAGGAAGAAAATTCAGTACCTGAAATCAGATGAAGTATAAGTTGTATTTGAGTTAAATAGACATTAAATATTTCTTACACTGTATATTTTGTAAACATCTTTATCTCATTATAACTTTTTATGTATTAGCCTAGCCCAAATTTATTTTCAAAATTAGCAAAAATCAAAGTAATATTTTATAATGCATATTATTTAAACTATTACTAATAATGTAGGTGTAGGGTTTTTGCAAATGTTTTTTTAGGTCTCAATACAACCATGAAATATTGACACTCAAGGTTAAGATATCACACTCAGTGCTTGCTAATACCATATCCCATAATGCAATTTCTTGTGAAACAAGCCACATTAAGGGCAGACAAACAGCTCACTCATATCCAAACCTACATACACATGCACGGCAAGGAACACTTTCTTTAGCATTTCTAGCAGAATTTATTATCACTACTGCATAATTTGTACATCCTCTTTAACATTGCAGAAGTCTACTGTGTGTCCCCGTGTATCCCTTTCATTTTCTTCTGAAACACAGCTGATTATCTATTTTTGGAAAGAAAACACAAGTCAGCCATTAAATTAAGGGTAGGATCAGCTCTCACACTGTGCACCAACCAACCAACAATTTTTTGTCATCAGCCTGGAGGTCACATTTCAGACTAGTAGTAAATAGTTCTGAAGAGACACCTCTGAAAGACTGGTACCTCTGGGGAAGGGAAAGCCGAGAATACAAGAAAACTGTGGCTTCACTTAAGCCAGCCCCCTTCATGCATTCAGCCTCCTAAGAAGTGATTGTTCCGTTCATGTGTTTAATCCTAGCACAATATGCCTTTTCAGAACAAAGTTTTGAGCTTCAGAAGGAAAGATGAACAGTAAATGTTACTCAAGCTACACATTATTTTGAAGTTTAAAATATCTACCAGTTTACTGCACGATCTGCTAGTCATGTCCTGCCTTGTTACCTCCCAACAAGAAGAGTTAAACAGTCTTGCAGTGGAATGAACAGCCACACACTGAAACACACATTAACAGGACTTTCAATCAGTTATCCATCTACATAAATTTTTCTAGAATATTTCCAGGCTGTGGTTAGAATAAATTTGATGTCCAATTAACTAACTTCTATAACTCTAAATATTTTATGTAAAATGGAAATCTAGTAAAAATGTTTTAATATGAGAAAACATCACAGAAATCCTTTCTAGAGAATATTCTAGAAATATTCTAGATAAATATATCCTAGCAAGGATATATATAGTTACCCAAAGCACTTGCAGGGAAAGCTGTTACAGGCTATCCTGACTTTTAGTTTAAAAGTTTTCAATGTCCTTCATTCTTGAATTAAGTCCATGCAGTCAAAAGTCTTCAAAAGGTCATCTTGTTGCTATGCCCTCTGTAGTTTGGCTTGATGGATTTTTGCTTTTTTTTTTTTTTTTTTTTTTTTTTGTTTGTTTGTTTGTTTGTTTGTTTACTGGGTTATTGGGGGGTTTCTGGCATTTTTTTTTTTTTTTTGTTGCTGCTTTTTGGGGTTTTTTTGTACTTAATAAAAAAGGAATCAGTTCCTTTTTCTTCCTTTCCCTTGGAGGTGCAGCAATCTGGATTCATGGAGCAGAATCCCTTCTTGCTGCCTACACGTCCTCTGACATTACAACCCCACAGGCTCCAGGGCATTTCCAGGGAAAAGGCTGCACTCTGCAATGGTTCCTGTGAAGTGACAGCCAGCAGCAGTGAAGGCAAAGCACACAGACATGTTCTCTGTGCTGACCAGTCCCTGTCCTTTGCAGAAACATGTAGTACTTCTGCAGCAAGTTGTGGATGAAATAACAGGCAAGGATGCCATTTATCACAATGCAAATATTTTCTACCCCCTACCTCCCAGCAATCAGTTCAGTATTCATAAAGCAGAATCTGTGAAAATTGCTCCTGAGGGAACTGGTTGATATTGTTGCCAAGCCACTCTCAATCATATTGGAAAAGACATGGCGATATTTAAAAAGGGGAGAAAGGAAAATCCAGGGAGCTACGAAGTTGTGAGCCTCACCTCTGTGCCTGGGAATATCATGGAATAGATCCTCCTAGAAGATAAGCTAAGGCACATAAAAGCCATGGAGGGAATTCAAGGTAGCTGGGATGGCTTTAAAATTTGTGCCTGACCAATCTGGTGGCTCTCGGTGATGGAGATGGCAATGGTTGACAAAAGAAGACTGATTGATGTCATGTATCTAGAATTCTGTAAAGTTTCTGATAAGATTTCACGTGACATATCTCAAAATTGCAGTGACAGGGATTCAATAAATAATGAATTGGCTTGATGAATGTAGCCAGAGAGTTGTGGTCAATGGTCTGTGTCCAGTTGGAAATATGCACCAAGGCTCTGGAAATTTCCTCAAGGCTCTGCCCCGGGACCCGTGCTCTTCACTGTCTGCATCAAGGACACAGAGTGAGACCGAGGCACCCTCAGCAAGTCTGCAGACAACACAAGGCTGGACAGAAGAATGGAAGAAAAGGCTGGCATCTAGAGGGACCTGGACAAACAGGAGAAGTGGGCCTGTGGAAATCTCATTAAGTTCAACAAGTCCAAGTACAGTGTGCAAAGTCTGGATTGGAGCAGTCCCAAACATGAGTACAGGCTGGGAGTTTAGTCATTGCTTTTTAAGCATTCCTTTTGTTTCAATCATTGTACAAAAGAAATTGCAAGATATGGAAAAAGAAGCTTGTACATTCCAGCTGATGAATGTGCTGAATAAAAAGATATTCCATTTCATATTGAATATTAACTGCAAAGTTAACCACTGAGGTAATTATTTTCAGTCTGTCTGAATAAATGTAGATATAGATAAACAGAGTCCTTCTAAAGGAAACTTAATAAAGTGTCTATTCAGTTGTGGAAATAATTTCTGCATGTAGTGTATACGTTTGTACAATCACATTATAAGGACAGCATATATTTTTCCCATTCTAGACTATTTATATTCTATACCGACATTAAATACTGGTTGGATCTCTGGTTTAAGAAAGCTGTGGGACACTTATAAATAACTAAGAATATAAATTTATAGACTTGTGACTGTGCACTTTATAGTTGCATAGGGTTCCTAAGTCTTGAATGTTTATTTGAGAGGTTCAATGTTTTAACTACTTTTTTTTACCACAATCTGAAAAGAGTCATCCTGCCTGACACTCTTTGAGATATTAAGAAAGATTTATGTTCACCTGCTTTGTACATAATATATTCCCACTTATTATGGAAATAAGATTCTTTTGTATCATTCTAGCAAAAATATTTCCATAGAAAGTGATAATTAGGATAAATTATATTTGAAAAACTTGACTTTCATTTCATGGAGTGAGCAATAAAAGAAGCAGTGTGACTATATTCTTACATTTGCAGCAATTTAAGATGATGATTTCAGGGCCTTCTTTTATTTTGAAATTGTCTCAGAATCTAACTCAACTGTTAAGATGAGACATTGCTGTATAATTCAAGAGGCAGAGATAATTCCAGTTAATTATCATATAGATTCATTAGGAGCTTGTATGTGATTCTGAATATATAAATCACAACTCATTGTAAATCCAAAGAATATATTTTCGTTATAATAAATATCCATACATATGCTATGTATTCCTAATAGCATCTATGATTACGATCAAAAAATGAGAATGTTTTATATTGTTATAGTGTCAGTCAAAATCAAATGTCAGTAATACTAGGTGCTGCTAAAAATCACAAGTTCACCAAATGAGAACCTGAGAGCTCAAACTGAAGCAGTTGCATTTCTGGTGGCAGCAAAAATATTCAACACTTCATGGAGCAATGTCACTGACAATCACATCCTTTGATAACTGGGTTATGACTTAAAAAGAATGAGCGGACTTTAAACTCCACTACCTTTGTTCCTAGATATTGAAATTAATTGGTCCTGAGTCTTCTTTCTTCCTTTCTTGTTTTGTGCATTGTTTCTTTGCTTATGGTGTGCTATATCCACACATCATTAAAATAATTTGTGCCTCATGTAAGTAAATTGCTAAAACTTGGGCATTTAACATATAGGCAAACATAGTTGCATTTAAGGCATTTTTATGTTTGTGTTTCTTCATGATCTTTCTCTATCCCTTTTCTCTGTCTATTCCTTCCCTCTCTCTTTGGTCATAAAAGAAAAAATAAAGGAAATAAAAAAGAGTATCTAAATGGCTTCACAAATAAGATAAGCCAAGAGTAAGACATTTTTCACCAAAATAAAGTATTTAAATTAATTCAGGATATGATTTTATGTGAGAGGGAGATTAGGTTACATTTTGTGCTTTGCACTCTTTGTCTTTCAGCACTGCTGATTGACGTTTTGCTTTTGCTGTGCCACATCAATGACGAAGTGTTGGAGACAGGAACTGCATGCAGACCTTATCCTGGAATACTCCCTGATTCAAAATGCCCTTTGAGTTCAATGGCATGCCCAAGCACCAATACAAATATTTAGCAAGAACCCATATATTTACCCAATAAAGATAATATCCCTGTTTTCTTAGAGAAAATAGGAAATGCTATATAACAGCATGAATACTATCTGGGGTACCTCTGCTTTCTGTTTGAGCAGACTACTTCTGGGTAGACAAAAACAGATGTACAGAATAAAGGGAAGGGAAAAGAGTAGTGCTGCCCTGAGCCTCAATAGGGTTTTTATATTATTTTTAAACTGCCTCTTGAAGTTTCATGCTGTATCAAGGAACACTTAACCTTTTTTCCCCCAAACAGAAGTTCTTTTTTTTTTTTTTATTTTTATTGTCCTTTCCCCTGTAGTTTCTAACAGTATTTTAGGTTTTTCGGGGGAAATATCTGGTCTAAAAGAAGCTGCAAAAGAATGTAGAAAAACTGCATTACTGTGCTTTGGCCAGCTACATTAGGACTTTCAACAATGCAAGCAATGGTGTTCCATTTTGTTCACCTTAAGTTTATTAGTTCTTTTTTTTCATTTCTTTTGAAGTGATGATACATTTCTTGACTCTCTGGTGAGACTGAGTGCTGCCTCTTGTCCTTTCCTCAAACAGAATTTCTTCAGAAGAGCTGTGGCCTCATCATTCCAGCAACTCCTTATTTTCTGTCACTAAAAAGAAATAAGTTTTTCATAGAGGTAGTGTAAATATTCAGTAATTATGAGTACTCTTCAGTCATAATGCCCTTAGATGTTCAGAGAACTTTATCAAAGCTTATTCTTTAAAAGTTAAAAATATAACTGCTGACGATCTGCTATGTGAAAACCAAACTAGAAGGAGATGAAAATGTCCCTGAGGAAAGGTGTGGCTTTGGTACACAAACCTTCATGAGGTCCAAACTTCTCCTTAGAGAACAAGGAATAACAAATTCCAGGAAAACAAGCCCAACTGAAATACTTCATATTTATAATCCAAATGGCAATGGTAACAATACTTTAATAAAAATGACATAATATTAAGTAAAGCCTTCACTTCCCATAAGAAAACAGTAAGATAGAAGAACCATGGTATCTGCTTTTGTCTCTAAGCTTCACGTGGCTTTTCGAGATATGAAATGCTGTAGGCTGCGTTGTGGTGATGCAGGGCAGTGATGGTGGTTGCTGTGGAGTGTGGTTTGTGGTGGTGGTGGGAAGGAGGCTTTTTGGTCACTTTTGGTTTGGGTTTATGTGTTTTTAACCTCTGGAAATAATGGAGCAATAGAGACACCTACTGGTATTTTTGCAACATTGAAAATAAATAAGTCTCTTGGGAAAACACTAAAATATTTAGTGTATATTATACTATTTTGCTTCCTATTATAAGTCTTGAGATTTTAAAAAAAGAACATGAATCTTGGGAATAAAAAAAGTCACTGTTCACAATAAATTAATAATCTTCGACATATGGAATGTCCTCCTGAAATTCCTAATTTTTTATCAGAATATATTAGTGAATTCTTAATGACATTAGACTTACTTTAGATTAAGAGAATATAATAATTTTATTTCTTAATGTGTAATTTAAATGACAGGTGATCAAATATATGTTGAGCATAGTGTGGAATAAGCTCATTATAATAACCTTAGACTCTTTTGGATGCCTAATGCATTCTCCGTTTTTTCCAGTTACTGACTTAAGTTTTGAAACTAGCATCAAAATCCTGTATTTTCCTTTCATTCTTGGGGGAAAAAAAACCATACTTACATAATTATTGTCTGCTTCTATTTCCCTTTATGATGTTACTGACAGTTCTTGAGGGAAAGAGCTCAGTTTTTTACAACTACAGTTTTCTGAAAGATGTGGATAAATACCATATTGAAAGAGCCTGAAAAAAATGTTAGATGTTTCATAAGCAACTGGTGGCTTTCATTTAACAGACAGAAAGCCAGTTTGATCACTGTTCTCATTTTTTTTGTTTTATAGGGTTCAAGAACAAAAATATTTTATGTTGTGATTCTTGGCTACCTGGCTTTTACTCAATTAAAACCACAAACTGATTATGTACTAATTATGATTCAGAACATTTCCCAGAGGGAGTGGAGACACAAATCTGATCTAATATGGTGTGACAGCTGGCTGCTATTCCTTTCTTATTATTAACGTCAGTTCTCAAGATGGTCTGTGCCACAGCTTGTTTTATCTGGGGAAAAACACTGGGAAAATTTGGAGAAAATGTAGCATCCTCAAATTAACCAGAGTCCTAATCAGGGATTGCTGGGTTTAACTCAAATTATTGCACTACATTCTCAGAGTGAAGAGAACTTGTTAAACCCTCATATTCATCACTTGTTCCAAATACAGGTAATTTCATGGAAAATAACATTATAAAGAATGTTTTATTTATGATTGTCTCCTTGTATTTGACCCTGGTGAGACTGCATCTCAAGTGTTGGATTCAGCTTTGGGCCCCTCATATTTAGGTGCTGAAGGGTACCCAGAGAAAGGCAATGAAGCTGGTAAAACATCTGTAGCACAAGTATTACCCAGAGGAGCCAAGGGAGCTGGAATTGTTTAGGCTGGAGGAGGCTCAGGGGACACCTTATCATTCCACATTTCCCTGAAAGGAGGTTGTGCCGGGGTGGGGGTCAGACATTTTTCTCAAGTGATAAGTGATGTGACAAGAGGAAATTGCCTCAATTTGCACCAGGGGAGATTTAGATTTGACATTAGGAAAAATTTATTCCCTAAAAAAGATCGTCAAGCATTGGAACAGGCTGCCCAGGGAATTCACCATATCTGGAGTTATTTAAAAGACATGTCAATGTGGCACACTTGGGGACATGGCTCAGTGGTGGAGTTGACAGTGCGGGGTCAGTGGTTGAACTCTATGATTTCTTTTCCAACCTAAATGATTCTAGCTGGGTCAATGGCTTGAACTCTATGATCTCTTTTACAGCTTAAATGATTCTATTATTCTATGATAAAAAAAACTGTTTAACAATTTGTGACTAGGGATTATGCTAATTTAAGTGAATCTTAATAACTCCTTCATGTTCTGAAGATTTTCGGGCTTCTAAGAGGCATGGACTCAGCTAGAAGTTTTACCAGTAGTTCAGTTTTCATTGCAACTCTACTTGATAATTTATTTCAAGAAATAAATGAAGGAATTGAATTTTCATATGAAGATCTCTATGAAAGTTGCTTAGGAAAATTTGTTGAGAGATAATAGAAGACAGTATGTCATATGAGGTCTTTGCATGTTTTGTACAGAAAGTGTTCCCAGCACTAAAAATAGTGATGTCCAAACTCATCAGAGATAATATTTTCTGTGGTGAATTGATCACATGGTATAGTATTAGATTAAAGGTTTCTCCTACTTCTGATATGGTCCTCCTGGGCTCCGAAGAAATAATCTGGGTACGCATGTGTGTGTGCACAGTATCTGAAATAAGTGAAAGGCTGTTTTACAACCCACCACAGTAACTCACAGGACACAGAATATCACATGAAGGCAAAAAAGAGACTGGTACTTCAACTGCTGAAACAGAACTAGAGACCTCTTCAGGTTAAGGACAAGAAATCTGGTGGATACTGTTTACTAGAAGAACCCTCAGGTCTGAATCATCTCCAGAAGCATCCTAATGAAGACTTATTTTGAAGTAAACGGGTTGGCTTATACCAAAAGGGAATGAGACACAGCATTATATAATATAGCCAAATGAAGGACGAAGGAGTGAACTAGGTAGCTAAATAATCACATGTGAGGATGCCGTATAAATAACAAGTAAGAATTTATAATTTAGTCTCTGTATAACATGTTCATATCAGTCTAAAACACTAGAAATTCTTCAAGTTTCCATAGAATTCTTGTTTTCATGCCTTAGGTGTTCAGCTGCTGTGAGCAGGGCATTTCTTCCCGTAGTGCCTATATTATTTCCTTTGATTTTCTTGATGTTCAGTAAAGTCACTGAACATACTTCAGTACCAATTCTCAGTATACTCAAGTCTGAGTCAAGAAGTTTATTGAACCTTTAGTAAGAAAGATAAGCTTTCAAATAGGAAAAAGGGTTTAGGGGTACCAGAAAGGGATTTTTCTATCTCCTTTGCTCATAAACTGATTTTAACCTGGCCATCAAAGATCACCAAGCACTTATTGCCAGAAAATGCTGCATTTCATCTTGTGATCTCTTAAGGAGTCAGTTACCTCTAAAAAAGCACGCTAGCTTTGCCCCACAGTAATGCCAATTACAATATTTCTGAAAACCTTATGACCCAGCTTCGTTCTTTTCCTTCTTACAAGTGAGAGACAGCTTCATCCACCGGTGGGATAGCAGCTCTGAGGTTGCATCTTGGCTTGTTCATTATTTCACTTCACTCATGCCTTCATCCTTCATCCATTAATAAGAGGGAATTATTAGACAACAGAAAGTAGTAAATTTTCCTGAATTTTTTCAGACCTGAAACTTCAACTGGACAAGTGGAAGAAATATAAAGACCTGTAGAATTCAAGTCATAGTCTCTGTCAAACACTTTTTAAAAACATGGTACATCATCATTGCTGTTATGAATATGTATTTTATAGCGGTTAGGTATGTCATTGTTTTCATTGTAAGGATCAAGGACAGCGGTTTACACAAACTAAACTTCATATTTAAATATATCTTTTCATATTGTCCGCATTTCAGGATGTCTCACAAGTGTTTTGTTGTCAAAATCAATGATTCAGCTCACAGAGAACCAAATTTTTTTTCCCATCAGATTTCTATCTACTACAAACACATTTCTTCCTGGAAAGAATCTGTATAATCCTACAATTCTGAATTTGCAGCTATTACATATGTATACAATTTGAATATTGGTGGCTAAAACAGAATTAAAAATAATATTATGACATTTTCTATCATTATTCCTCTGTAGTAAAATGCTAATTTCAAAAGACATTTAGATGCATGTTTACCCTGTTTTGTGAAAAAAGTATTTTCCAGGAAATTACATATAGAATTATACCTGAAATTTTCAAAAGAAGGTGGGAATCTGACTTTTAAAAAAGCAATGTGATATGGTCCGCAAGTTCCATAAATCTAGTGCTATTGGTGTTCTCTATCATATCTTCAAAAGAAGAGAGATATAATTTTTTTGGTCTCAACTGATGCATGATATATATAAGAACACCGATATATATCATTCAGTTTTCTAAGCAATGGTCAATGAACTACCTAAGACATTATGAGTATTTAGCAAAAATTTCCATTTCATGTCAACTCTTTTATACCACAAGGTTATTTGCATGTATTGAATGAAACACTTTAGGATTAAATAAATAAAATAGAAAAAATTACAACTCTTGTTACCTCCTGAGGCATTCTTTATTTGTCATCTATTTTGATTTGTTTTGGTCTGCATCATAAATAACACCATGATTTTATAAATGACTTAGAGATCTAACATTCACATACCTAAGATCACTTTCTCTATCTAGTTTCTGTTTCTCTGGGTTCTCAATTTTCCATTTTCAATTTAATTCCCTGTTTCTGTGTTCTGCTTTTTACAATTAGAAATAAGGACTTTGGGAAGAAAGGGTTACGAGGGAGTCTCTCACATAATGAAATCTAGTATACTTCATTGCAAGTAACCAACAAATAAGAGTTTGTTAAGAATATTCTCCACTATCCATAGGATAGATGCTGTCACTTTTCTTGGAGCATAAAAAAAACTCCTGTACCCTGGAGGCAAATGAAAGACCTACAGTAAAGAATCTGAAACCAGACTAAGCTAGAGGAAGAGAGCAGAAACCTTATGAATCTCAGTTATCATATCTCAGAATGGAATATGTTCACAAATACTCCAAGATAATTTTAGGTTATTAAAAAATCTGTGCTACAGAAGAGGTTGAAGTGGAACCCAACTGGCAATTTGAGCTGGGGATTAAAAACTTTCTCTTTTATTTCAGAAAAGAAATCCAATGAAGATAGAAAGAGTAATCAGATCAGGTCTATACATATTGCTATTAAGTGTGACTAATAACCAGTGTCTGGAGAAGAAGGAAAATAAAAACACACAAGAATTAGAAAAAAAGAATTAGTCTTAGGGTGGAAGAACTTGAGAACTCTTCCTTTCCTTCCTGGTTAATACTGACAATCACACTGACAGATACTTTGAGATTTAGGATTGGTGTATAACTGAAAAGATATAGTGCCTTTTTCAAACCATAGAGATATTAAAATCATCAGATATCTGAAAATTTAAAGAAGAAACTCTTAGTTTGTTCCCCCATTTATTGAAATATAACTTCAGGAATGCCTTCCATAATTTTTTTTCATGAGTGCTCCTGCCATAATTTAGTGGCCACATTGATCTGTTTCTTTCAGACTGCTTTCACAGTTAAAAATTGCTTTTTTTAATTTTGCAACTTACTCTTATAAAAACAGAAGAAATTGTAATAGCTATCACTTCTGAAGCTTTAGAGAATATTGTAACTCTTATCAAGGTCAAAGTATAAAAGTCCTTGATTTCTTATCCAACATTTTGCTATTATACATCACAGAGCCATAGGAACCCACAGAAATTTTTAAAAGAAATGCTGCCAGTCAGGAAATGAATGCTGTGTTTTAAATGGTGTGTGTAGAATCTCTTTCAGAACTACTAGACGTGTTGGAGGTGTTGATTTAGAGGCCAGACATTTTTTTAAATTTAATTTTATTTTTTGCTTCAATAAAACGAAGATGATTATTTCAAAGCCATTAATATTAATCACAAGAGAGGAACAGGTACTTAACTTCTTTAATTTAAATAAATATCTATTTGTCCCCCAGCTTCCTTTACACATGGCTTTACATATACAAATAACATCAAATAGCAGCATACAATCAAGCAGAAGCACCTGAAGCCTGGGACATTTGATGATGCAGGTAATGATGACAATTAAAAATTAAGACACAGCTGTCACTCGAAGAATGGCTCGAATTTTTGAAACTTCTACTATGTAGTTCATGTAGCCTCACAAACTTACCATATGGTTACCTCTTGGGGCATGTCTACACTAATTGGTTTATCTAAAACTGAGATGCATTGAAGCAAAAGCTGCAGTGTAACTGCTCTGATGCAATTGCATCTGAGATTACTGCCAAACCATGGTACTTCTCAAATTATTACTTCTACATGAGGGAAATTTATCTCAAAGCATGTGCTCAACTACGGTGCATACATTTGTTATGTTTTTTGAACTGATGACTTGTCCTGTGCACCGTGTGATTTTTGCTGCAGAAAAGGAAAAATACTCCAATTACACCACTCTTTTAGATAGAAATCATATTACCATTTTTATTCATGCCATAGGTCTAAAAATTAGTAAAAGAGAAGATTTCCTTATAGAGTTCTTAGAGGAGCATGTAGGACAGCTGAGGAATACAACAAAATTTTCAGGAAATGTGTTTTTTGGAAGACCACGTAGAAGATGGAATAAGGATTTCTTTCTTTTTATTTAGAATTCTCAACCGTGTGTGCTGCAGCCTTGCACTTAGTATCTGATTAACAGATAGATTTGAGCAATGAACAAAACAGCAGCTGTGGGGTGACAGTGCAGTGTACCTTCAGGAGATGATTATCTAGCAGGCAGCGAGGCAGTGGCCAGAGTTAGTGCTCGATGCAATAACTGTTAGAGGAAAACCGAGGACTTTGCTGAAATCTGGGAGACAGAGACCGCACAATGTGACTATCCAGGGAGCTGCTTGCCTGTATGTGACATCCCCTGAGGGCAAATTATCTTCTATGGTTTTTACTCCACTGAAAAGTGAATATTTTGTCTACAGGAAGATACATTAGTATGCTATACCTGTCTTCATGACTTTTAAAATTTAGATAACAGCATATCAACACTTTTTTCAGGGAGGTCAGTAGATCTTCAGAATTTGTTTCTTATCATCACTGAGGGACCTTATGTAGGTTTACAGAGACCTGAAGTCTATGTGAGGGGTTGTTATGCATTTCACATGAAACATTCCTCTATCAATTCCTTTAAAGGCCTCCTGTCAGGAAGAAAAAAGAACTTCTTTGCCTTTCAATAGAAAAAAATATCAAAACAATACAGCCCAAGACTGAAATCAACAAATGGAAATAAACCAAGTTGTAATCATTAATATTTTTCCAAATCAGATGTTAGCACAAAACGTCAGTCCTCTTAGAGATTTTAGAAGAGTGATAAACTTTTTTCTAGGCGCAGATAGGTTCCATGTTTGTGTTTAGGAGGAAACACAGTACTTTATCCAGTTAAATTTCTGTAAAAAAAAACCAGAATTGAATAGGTCAGAAGTGGAGTTAAGGAATCACTTCCCTAAATAAGCTAAGGATTCAAGCAGTAGTGATATAAACAGGCAGTCTGTGTAGTCTGATATAAGTTAGAGGGGCTAAAATGTATATGATCCCCCTTGTAAACTGTTTTCTTTGTCAGGTAGGATTCTAGAGACCAAAGCCTGATTCCATTCTGTTGGACTCACACGAGTAGTATAGGAAGAACTGTAATAAAACAGATGATGGATAAAAGCATTGAACATAAATTTCAGGTATACTTGTTTTTCATAATCCTGTTCATCAGCTTTGTGTTCTTATCCTGATCAATCCTGCATCTGCCAGTTAGGATGTGTCTAATTAAAAGGAAGTCCTATTCTGTCAGATGCAGGGCAAGACTGAATTCCAATCCTATTATTGGAACATATCTCCTTGTCCCACGAAATGAAAAGGCAAAGATATCTCCAGAGGGTTATTTTGACAGGGACACAGCCATCAGTTTCGAAGCTAGTGAAAGACAATTTCAGCCTGTTATTTAAGAATTTTTGGTAACATTTGCAAAATTTGAAATTCTATTTTCCATTCCCCTTATATACTGTATAATAGATTTTTCAATTATATGATAGTAATTTTGTAATGAAATAGAGGCATTCATGAAGGGCAGCAATAAGCTTAACATGATGTCTGTGCTTTTGATTTTCCTGCCTGTTTATTTTGTAGATAATGCTCATGTTCATTTCATTGCAAGATTGTAAATAACATTGCTAAGGTATTATGGATAATGGCCTTTAATATTTATTGTTTTGTTAAATTTATACCTTTGTTGTTTTTGAACGGCCCAATATTTTACTGGGAAATCACTAAATATTCTCTAGATTCTTGAATTAATAGCTATTGCTACCAAAATTTGTAACTTATTTTGGTGAACAGCTATGGTAAAGAGTCTGTTTCACATCCAAACAAATACTCTACGCTCAAACTTGTGTGTTTTTTCCTGAGTCTGCCTTGCTTGTATCTTCAGACTGCTAAGACTGAAATAATAGTATTGAATTTTGAATTTGACAATGAAATGAGGAAGCTCACCACAAAGACTGGAAAAGGACACCAATGTGTTCAGACATGTTCTAGATGTATCCTCATGGCTGGTGATAGCTGATCTGAGAAGTGATAACTTTTCTCAGGTATAAGGCATTGCAAGTGCGATGTTAGAATCCAAGAGTGACAGAGGAATACAGATTGAAAAACATCTTTGGAGAGAATGCAATTATGTGCAATTTATTTTAGTATAATCTGCTGCTGAAAAGGGCATTTTGCTGTCTTCTATGTGCTGCTGTTTGCTACTTTTATTGCTGCCCCTGCAACTGTTTAAAGGACATGACATCTGGAGAGTTAGTCTGGCCTGTTTTGAAAGTAATAAATCAAAACTAGTTTTCTGTTGAATTAAGAAGCTTAGTATCATAGAGTATGAAGAGTTGGAAGGGAACTGTGAGTATCAAGTGTAGATTCTGTCTTGTCTTGCTCACCCATTCTTGTTTGATCCCACACAAGTGAGAGGGTTGAGATGTGCAATCTAATTGTGAATCAGGAGCAGTTTGCATCTTTTGAAAAATTTAATCAGCTCTCCATAAAATTTTCCTGGATGATATTTGAACTGGAAATGAAAATGAAAACGAAGAGAAGAAGGGAAGGGAAGGGAAGGGAAGGGAAGGGAAGGGAAGGGAAGGGAAGGGAAGGGAAGGGAAGGGAAGGGAAGGGAAGGGAAGGGAAGGGAAGGGAAGGGAAGGGAAGGGAAGGGAAGGGAAGGGAAGGGAAGGGAAGGGAAGGGAAGGGAAGGGAAGGGAAGGGAAGGGAAGGGAAGGGAAGGGAAGGGAAGGGAAGGGAAGGGAAGGGAAGGGAAGGGAAGGGAAGGGAAGGGAAGGGAAGGGAAGGGAAGGGAAGGGAAGGGAAGGGAAGGGAAGGGAAGGGAAGGGAAGGGAAGGGAAGGGAAGGGAAGGGACTTTCACTTGGAAGACCTAATCCAACTGCCTGATTGATTTAAAAAATTAAAGCATATTACCAAGAGTATTGTCCAAATGCCTCTTAATCACTGACTAGTTTGGGAGTTTGACTGATCACTTCTAGGGAAAGCCTGTCCTCTTCAAATTGAGGCAGCAGCAACACCAAATCAAACACCAAATCCTTTAGCCCAGCTGGTCATGCTGTGTTTGATACAGTCCAGGATGCCCTCTGGGCTGCCAGGGCACTCTGCTGACTTCTATTGAGCCTGCTGTCCTGAATCCATCACTGTCAGGTCCCTCTCTTCAGGGCTGCTCCCCAGCCAATGTCCCAGTTTATACTTGTGTCCAGCGTTACTTCCTCCTAAGTTCAGAATCCACCATCCTGTCACATATCATGGAATTCATTTCCATTGATCATAGCCCGGTGCTCCAAACTATCTAGACCCTTCTTCAAGTCCTCTTGTCCCTCAAGATGGAGAATAGCACCTCCCAGTGTAGTATTATCAGCAAACTTATTAAAGGTGCCTTCACTGCCTTAGCCCTGCTGTTGGGTTTCTTCTTCACTGAGTGCACCATGTGCCAGCTCATCCTCTAGTTGGATAACTGACCAGAAGGATGCTGTCAGAGACAGTATTAAAAGCCTTACTAAAATCCACACACACTGCTATGTCCAAGTGTGACCTTGTAATAGGAAAATGTCAAGTATAGGTCCAACATTTTTAGACCACATCTTGCTAATAACATATTTAACAAAACCCTGGCAATCTGGTGTAACGCTGGTCAGTCTCAAACCTTAGATTGGCCTTTCATGTCTTCTCCCTGCATAAATGAATAACAACTCTGTACTCTTCCTGTGAAGCCTTGCCTTTCATCTCTTGCTTCCCAAGATCATACAGCTTCTTCTTTTCCTTGAGCTCCAAGAGGACTTTCCTGGCCTGCTGAGCTGGTCTTGAGCTCTGCTTGTTTGACTTATGACACAAGGAAACTGACTGCTCCTGTGCTTCTAAAAGGGGTTCTTAAAGACTGACCAGCATTTGTGGATTCCTGAGACCCCAAAAGCATTCTCCTGGGATACTCTGTTAAATACCTTCCTGAATAGCAACAGCTTAAACTTTGCTTTACTGAAGCTCAGAGTAACAACTCTGTTATCCTGGAAGTGAATGGAAATTTCCTATTTTGGCAGATAGAATTATGTTTTGGCCAAAACTGACCATATAAGAATAGAAGGGGTAGTAAGCAAAATCAATGAGAATGCCTTCAATTGTATGTCAAATGTTATGACAACAGGATTATTCCATTTCAAAAAAATGAATACGTACTTTTGTCTGGCAATAAAATGACTATAAAATGAACTGGCAACAGTCCCAGTCTGCACTTTTTCTTCTTAGGATTTGGTACTCTCCTGCAAATCAGCACCAAAAGGAAGCTCTGTGCATTTTATAATTATGAGATATTTCTCTTACTTTTACTATGTATTTTTTTATTATTTATCCATATAGTCCTGTGAAAAAAATGAGACATATGATAGGTAACTGAAAATAGACACCCTGCTCAGAAGTCATAGGAGCCAAATTAAAGTTCTGCAAAGACCAAGAAGTAAAGGTCTTTAAGGAGCAGAATCTTTGATGGGAACACACAACACCAGCACGTAAGAAATGTCATTACATGTATTTCTTCTGACCAAGGATGTTTTTTTGTTGCTTGTGTGTATATTAGCTTCCAGTGAATTTAAAACTGTAAAGTTTAATAGCTGAATGCTACAATTCATTGGACAGTATGACAGTGATTAACACCACTTTAGTAGTAGGATCTCCCTTGTATATTACCACTATGGTAATATGTTCCAAAATCCCTGCCCACTAAGAAAATAAAAGAAAAATAATTCTGGCAAAATAAATGTAAGCTATCTATTTGCAGTTAAAAGGATCTAAAACCTTTTTGCACAAACAGGGTCAGACAAGCTATGTTTGAAATAATATCCTTTGAGAAAATTCTTACTAAAGCATCTAAAATATTATTTTATACCAAAAAAACCCTCCAAAGTTAATATCAAATAGTAATTTAATTACTACTTAGGAAAACCAAGTGAACAAGAACAATATTGTTGTAATTTTTGCTGGATCATATCTCTCACCTTAAGATTTGTGTTGCTGTTTCTTAAATGCAATAGAATTAAATTGAATAATGGTGTACAGACCAAAATAAGAGTTCATCTTTCTTTAAATTTATGCTGTGGGGTTTTGTTCCGCCCCATGAAGCCCACCAAAAACTCAGTGAGCAGTAACATTTAACCTTTAAAATAAATTATCATTGAATTATATTAATATTAAAAATGCCTTTTATGCGCGAGCAAGGTACCTGGAATACAGATTTTAAAAAGCAGTGGAAGAACAAAAGAAAATCAAGAAATAATCTAAAACCGTAGCTGCTTTGCAAATTAAGGAAAATTACACAAACCCTGGCCATATTGACTGTATGATATTTTTCCCCATTTAAAAAATATGCTGATGTACCTAATAAAATTAGAATACAAATCTTATAAGTAGATTGTTTAAAATACAGAATTGCTTAAAAATACTTTTGTTGGTGAAGCACATCCTTAGATTAAGTTTTAGAGTCTTTGCTTTCTTCTTTGTTTTCACTTGAATGGCCTGTGCTTTGGGAAAAATGTTCTGGCCTCACTGAAGGCAATGTGAGCTTTTGGAAAGCAACGGGAGTTCCTACCCTACAGCTCTGTAATGAGTTCAGTGCAGCTGAAACTCTGCATCTCCCTGAGACTCCGTCAGGTCAGCGGCACTTCAGGTCAATGCAATGGACCACTAGCACAAAGGATATTTCAAGATAATTCCCAAAACATCATTCCCGCAGAGAAACTCAGATATACTTAACTTTAATGCTGACTTCAACAGGACAAAGAATATTTATAAGCTTGCATGACTTTGCTTGAGGTTCAGGAGAGAAAATAGAGCATCTATAAGAAACTCTACTTTTTCCAATATATAATCTAAAGATAAACTTTTTTTTCGAAGTAAGGAAATGTATGTTCAATGACTCTCTAGTGTTTTACTACATATTTAGGCCGACCACACTGGCCATACGAACACATATTTAGTTAAAATTTAATTAAGATAAAAATTATTTACAACAGTATAAAGCCTTAAATTCCTGATTTTGATGTCTCATACTACCACTACTGAAAGAAAAAGAATAAAGAAAACCTAACCAAAAATAAACAAACCCCCAATCACCTGATAGTTCAAAATGTTTAGTTTTGGATTAAGATGAAAAGCTAAAAGTTTTACTCACTGCTGCGTTATGTTTCAAGTTAACTTTAAAGGAGCAACTGTTTCACATTAAACATCTGCCATTTCTTTAAAACCTGACCATATAAAAGATTAATCTGTTACAGAACAGTACTATGAAATATAACCATATTTGTAGCACTGTCTTTCATGTTTCATTTTAGTGCATTTAGCACTCGGGCCTAGTCATAACTGTTTTTGTATGGAATGTCATCATATATGTTCTGGAATTGTGAGTGTGTCTTGCCCAAACATGATGAGGTCGTATCACAGCTAATGATGCTGAGCATAACACTTATTTTTGGCTTCCAAGTGAGATGCATAATTTAAAATTTTCATCTCTTTCAACTCCCTCTACAGTCAGCAGAGATATTGTCAACTCCACATAGTGATGCAGTATGTCTGTTCTCATTCCCTGCCTGCACTTGTTTTCTGAAGTTAGTTGGTGTGAAGCCATTCCCTCATCTCCGAGTGGCAACTTCTTCTGGAAAAGAGAGTGACTGTAGGTTTATCTTGTGTTTAATATATCAAACGATAAGCAAAATTTGGTTGGTTGGTTGGTTTTGTTTTTTTTTTCTTTTTCAGTACTGTCATTACTCTTCTGGTTTCTATGCTTAGAAGTAAAAAAAAAAAGTTATTGTGAGCAGTTGTGTTTTTCAGGCTGAGTTTCACATGAGAAATTTCACTGTAAGGCAAAACCAAGGCCTACTCAGTGAGCTGTACAGATGTCAGGAAAGTCAATAAGACTGTTTTGTCAAATGTTGAGCTTTTTTAAGACAGCAATTTCAATAGAGCTAACATCCCTGGGACTATCAATATAGTGCACTTTGCAGACCTGGAGGCATCTACTAAGAACACTTTAGTTCTGGAGCATTGTTTTTGGATGTTTGAGCATGACACTTATCAAAGTATGTCTCTGGTCTAAAGAAATCCATGAGATGTGCATCAGTAAACTATCATTTCTTGTTGTGGTCTGAGAGCATGGCCCTTGCAACTTTATTTACACAAGCCTGATCTTGGAAAGGGAAAAAAGGCTATCACACAGACGGAGCACCAGGTTAAAACACAATGTTTTAAAAGGCAAAATCGCTTTTCTTCAGTGAGACTTTGGTTTGTATTCATCAACTGATTGTAAAGTTGGTGCATTGTTATAATCATGCTATTAAAAAAGTGCAGAGCTAGATTATACCCAAACCCTGACAAAATATACTTTTATATTTTAAATATAGAAATTCCTGTAGAAAAATTTAAATTTCAGAAAAATTTAAGTATTTTTTAAATGGCATAATGAGTGAAATACATGCTTTCAGAAATGGATTTAATTTAGGATACAAATTTAAAAAAATGTAGAATTTAAACATGCATCAGCATATACATGCACTTATTTTCATATGAGTGATACTGGAGTTATGCAAACAGAAACCAGTTGATAATTTTGTCATCTAGGCTCACCATACATTGACACTTATGCAAATAAAACTTCATTAATAAACTTGGATTTACTCCCAATTTATATTTGTGCTAGTGAAAAGAGAATCAGACCCATTGATTTTGTGACAAACTGCTACTTTATTGTTTTTTTAAAGGGGTCCTGCTTTTAAATGAATGTAAGGGTTGATTGCTTTCTTACTGCATACTTACTGCTTCCTTCTGTCCTTGACCTTTATCTGAGAGACAAAATTTCAGGATGACTTGGCAAGAGACTTTTCAGAAAAACTTGCACCTGGTATTCTGCAATTTTCCTTTGATTTATAATTCACAGGGAAAAAAATTAAAAGAGAACAAAAAAACAAAGGAGAGTAGAATAATGATATTATAATTTATGTATATATATATATATGTATGTTCAATCAGTTTCAATACATGTATACATAAAAATGACAAAAATAAATAAATGGGAAGTGTTTAATTAATTCAGTAAAACTTGTTTTATTTGATGCATCAATTTCCTTAGAGGATTATAAATCTGTCATTGCACTGGGTTTTAGAAAAACAAAAAGATAAAAAGCCTACTGTCTTTTCTAATTTGCACAATAGTCATTGTATATTTAAACAGTATAAGCAAGGGAAGATGGTTTTCAAAGTCCACTAGTGGTTTTATAGCTGTACATTATGAAATTTGTCATCTCATTGTGATCTTATGTTGGGTCTTATCCAGAGTTATGGCAATCTGGAATTTGTCAGGAGATTCACAGGAAAGTGCACAGTGCCCATGCAATGAAAAACCAGTTACTGGTAGGAAAAATTAAGGATTCAAGTTTCAGGCTTGTCAGCCTGTGACAATACGCAAGTCACCACTCATCTGCAAGTCTCTCCATCTCTCTCCAAGATTTCTGATCACCTACCTCCCCTGTATTTAGGCTAAGCTATTTGTTCCTCTGTTCAATTAGCTACAACCTCTAGGAATTAATTGCCCTTAATTTTACAGTCTTGTTTTTTAAAATTTGCCCCTAAAAGTCAGGAGTAAATGTTCCTTAAAGTCCCTGCATACTTTCCCAACATACTTTCCTTCCTTCCTTTCAATATATTTGAGTAATATATTTTTACCTTTGTCCAAACCACTATGAATCTTGGTACATTTGAATACAAAATGTCCATTGTTTCTGCTTTTTAAATAATTACCAATGGGTTTGGTTTACTTTTGCAAGAACATAGCTTTTCATTGTAAATATACTATGAATTTTCAACATGAACAAATATATAAAATAATTAAAGGTTAACCCCTTACAAGAAATGTATCAAGTCTTTTAAGTATAATTGCTCCATAGAAAATTATCAAGGAACATTTGAAATGCATAATTTTTAGAGGAAGGGTGAAATTATATCAGATTGATCAAGCATGATTTCCCCTTAAATAATCCATGCTGACTATTCCTGATGACCTTATTTTCTACTACATGTGTTGTGTAGTAGAATGACCTGTTCCATCACCTTTCCAGGGTGGAGGTGAGGCTGACTGGCCACTAGTTTCTTGGGTCCTCCTTCTAGTTTACATACATTGCTGACCAGAACAGATTAATGGAGTTCCTACCCTAGAAACTTACTGTCACAGTCTAATTTCTCTTTCAATTTTCACTGAAAATGCTTGTATTGACCAAATATTTAAGTCTTTCTCCAGCCATCATCTCTAAGCAATATTCCATGCAAATGTATTCTTGCTGCTTCTGCAAAAATACTAAGGGCAAGACTGGCAAGTCAAGACCAATATGTTATATTCATTTTCCTGGTTTTGTTTTGTGAAAACCTGTTAGATTTTTAGCTGAGATATATGTTTTAGATACCATATACCATTATTGTACATTAAGGTGTCATAATAAATATTCTGCAAGTTAACTATTTACTGCATTTCTTTCACCACAGCATAAAGAAATCATGTGAAGGAACAAATGTGGGATAATAAAGGCACAAGAGGATAAAAAAAGGTCTGGCCATCTGTAAACAGTGTGCTGGCCAGAATGCTTGTCTGACTGTGCCCTGCCCTGGTTAGTGCAGTCTGTTCTGTTTTCTAATTAAACACCATTTTTAACTCATTTCCTGAGACAAGTCTCTCTCCTGTGCACTGGAGTATTTTCGGGGCCTGAGAGGAGCCAGCCTGCTGTGTGCCCAAGGTGCCAGCAGCTGGAGTGAGTGTGGGTGCAGAGCCAGGCTGTGCTTGCTAGCAGAGATCAGGCAGGCAATTCAGCAAAAAGGTGACGTGGCCTGGGAGCCAGGGGTGTGAGTAGGTCCCTTGGAATGAGGCACCTGGACAACAGGGACCACGACAGAGTGTCAGTCCTACTGCCAGAGAGGCAATGGAATCTGGGGGTAGATGGAGAGACCTGTTCACGTGTGAGTGTAAATCATAAACTCCCTAAAAGCACTGCAACAGCCTGCTTTTTTTCAGACATGATCCTTTAAATGGTGCAAGTTTCTCTTGAGGACTGTTGAGAGAGATAATCTTCTGTCAAGATAAACCACGAGAACATGTTTCCATATTCCTTTGGGCAGGTAGTCTGACTTAAATGTGGAGGACCACATCTAGTAAACTCCCTAAGGAGGGTTTTACCACAGCTACTTGTAATGTGATTAGATTTAGAATACATGAAGCATTAAGGCAATAAGAGTTTCAGAATATTATAAAGTGCAGGGGAAAAAATGCAGTAGATTTATCTGATACAAGCAGAATTTGCAATGAGGAAGAAACATCCTAGAAAAGTCAATTAATGATGAGTCCTCCTTTCAGAGTCAAAGACGTATCAGACCTTAAGAGAATTGTTGGTATGAATTTGGCTTTCTATATTCCAGATGAATATTTTAATCAACAAGATATGATCTCAAACTCTCTAGAGTAAAATTCATGCTTAACAGTTTTATAGACATTCCAGTAGACAGAAGGAACTGAAACAAATGTTGATTAGTGGCTAGGGAGTAGGGATGAATCTTAGTCAGAAAGAGAAAAATCCTATACACTATGAAAGCCCTCCTAGTTCTTGTTAACCTAATATTTGGAAGAAAGAGGATTGAATACTCTCATTATGACACATGTATTGCAGGGGGTGAAAGCTTAATTTTTCTCTAAATTTAATTTAATATTTGAAAATAGCTTCTCACCATTGTTACATAGTACATTCTTAATTCTAAAATATTAATTTTCCACACATTAAGATCTCACAATAATTTGTGTTCATTATTATCAATTATTTATATAAAATTAACTGAATCCTGAGAGTTGACATAGTAAATGGATGCCAACCATAGCAACATTAGAAAGCTGTTTTGGGAAGCAAGGCTGAGTGATTCATGATTTATTTCTTAAAATCTCCTGTATTTTTTTTCTTTAGCACAACACTCTGATATTATTATTTATCTTTATGTAAAGTCCATAAAACACTGAACACATGCAAATGGCTTTGGTAGTACTAATAGAGAAAGAAAAAGAAGTAAAAATAGTTGTCTGCTTTCCTGAAGATGTCTGTGATGCCAAGAGATTTTTGCTTTTTATTTATTTTTCACATATTCATAGCTCTGAAAATTATTATTGTGTAGTTATATAGTTTCCTAGCTAACTCTAGTATATTTTTAGACAAATACATTCCTGGAATCCTATTCTAATCCTGCTTTTTCAGTGAACCAAGGACATTCCATTTTCCCATGTATTTAGACATAAACAACGTGGGACTAGGAGCAAGGGGGGCAGTGTCAGTAGGGGGCCAAACCAAGAGAGGGAATTACTGCACTAACTGTACTTCTAATTGGGGATTCTTGTCAATTATGCTAATTTGCTAAACATAAAAATGTCTAAACCCTGCATCCTGCTTGCATTCTGCCACAAATGCACCTGGAGGACCTTCAATTAATAGTACCCACTTCTCACTTTCATCTTTTTTGGCTTGTGATTTTAAGGTTGATAAGGAATCTGCTACAGTAAGAAAGTGGTTCAATAATATGCATTTTGTGTCTCTTCAGAACTGAACAGACATACTATCCAACACTAAGTTTGATTCTCCTGCTCCATTTTATTTATGTTCTGAATTCCATTTATTCTTTCATGTTATTTAAATAAATAGTTTCATTATTCAGAAGAGTTTATAGTGCTCAGTTGAAAATGAGTATTCGCTGAGAGTCTAAGGAGAGAGATTTGAATTCATTCCTAATTGACACAATGCTTAACAAGTCTCAGTTAAAGGGAAAGTTACTTTCTGCAATGAATACTTGATATTTGAAAAGTCCAGAAGTAGAATCTAAGTGTGACTATAGAAGTATTCTTAACATTTAAGCTTGCAGGCTGCAACCATTACAGTGGCACAGCATGATGTGTGCCTGTATATGTGTACACTTAGGATTTTCATTATGTCAAGGGGAAAAACAATTCATTGCTTTATTAGAAAAGAAGTGGCCACCTTGTCAGAAATGCTTATATTCAAATTTGTTTCAAGTTTACATCTTTCCTTCCTGTCCCAGAATGCATAAGTAGGAGCTCACAGTGATGCAACCCAAGGTAAGAAAGAGGCACTTCCATCACTAGCAAGGCAATGCAGAAATTATCTAGAATTCAGAACATAGGTTTCCTCAAAAATTTTAATTGACATAATATGCAGACAAAAGTAACAGAATTATGAATGTATGAATAAATGTATGCATGTGTATGTATATATATATATATATATATATATATATATGTATATGTATATATGTATATACATATAATGGATAAATTGTTTTTTAAAATGCAGAGACTTTTTTTTTCTGTTTCAGCTTTACAATTAATAGTCTTCTCTACAATGGTTTTGGACACACTATCCTTATTTTGTCTGCAAATATGCGTTGATTCCAATAAGAAAGTGTTGAATGAGAATATGACATTAAGCGTCCTCTAACTGAATTTATCCTGACACACCATGGAAATTTTTCTGTGATTTCCAAGCTATTACATCTGTACTAAATAGTAATTCTAGAAACAGATTAACATTGGCTGAGGCCAGAGTCTTCAAAGAGCCACTGCATCTGAACAAAGAATAGATGGACTTCTACTGACTCTAGATTTTTCTAGCAGATGAGCTAATGAATGAGATTTATATTTTTGTAGCAAAAGCATATTGTAACTCCTCTACTGGCCCAGAATTTAAGATAAAAATGTTCAGGAAATATCTATAAGTTAATATGAAGCTTATTTAAAAATAAAAAAAGCAACCAAAATGTCAGTGGCAAAAGATGTACCAATAGAATGTCAAAGGCTCATTGATAAAAGCATACATATCACATTTAAATAGTGTTTTCAAAGTTAAGTAATCTGATTCCTTCTTCTGCTTCAACAATAGGAATTGTAAAGTAAGCCAACTCTTACAATCACAACAAACCTAGGATAGTCTACAAGGTGTGCTTATATCTCTGTTCTTGCTGTTAATTGAACTCGAAAAATTATTGCTTCATCGTATATGTAATTATGTATTATATATTTTAATTTTAATTCCATTTTCTTCAGATATAGTTGATACTATATTCCACAAATTTGCTCTGCTTTGAATTAAAGGCTAATTCTCTTGTCATTCTTAATTTTCTACTTTTATTTTCCTACTTTGTGTCTTGAAGTAGTGGTCACCTTTTACAAAACAAACTTATCAAAAGGACTGGGTCGTTGTAGAGATGGTTTAGCCTTCTCTTTCAGCAAAAATCATGGAAGTAAGAAAATCTGATTTAACACAAAATAATTTTTCCTTCAGCTGCTGAGTAAGAAGGCAAGAAATACTACTCATATTTTACCTGTTTAATTTTAAATTAAGCATAGCAAAAATATGTATAGAAAAAGAAATGTCTAAACTGCAGAGCCAAAGAAGCAGTTAAATGCAAATTTTGCCTTTTATTCATGTTATTCTCCATTTCAAATTTCTAGCTTTGCATTGTTTCCAATGTTACTTCAAAATTTTAATTGAAGAAAGGTATTTTCCACTGCATTTATTTGTAATTGCATATAAAGTACACAATGGATTGCTTGAGTAGTAAGGGTTTGGTAGCAGGAGGGGGCTACAAGGGTTGACTTCTATGGAAGCTGCTGGAAGCTTTCCCCACGTCCAGTGGACCCAATGCCAGCTGGCTCCAAGACTTATCTGCCACTCTCCAAGGTCCAGCCCATCATCACTGGTGGTAGTGCCTCTGGGGTCACATATAGATAATAATTTAAAAACCCTGTACAAACAGAACTGGTGGAGCTGCAGCTGAACAGGGGAGCGAGACTATGGAGAGAACAGCTCTTCCAACATGGAAGAGGTTCTCCCAGGGCTGGAGCAGAGACCTCCTGCAGCCCATGGTGAAGACGATGGTGAGGAAACCTGTCCTGCTGCAGCCCATGGAGGTCTGTAGCAAGCACAGATGCACACACAGCCCCTGGGGAAGCCCACACTGGAGCAGGTAGATATGCTTGAAGGAGTCTGGGGTCCCTGGGAAGCCCACACTGGAGCAGGTAGATATGCTTGAAGGAGTCTGGGGTCCCTGGGAAGCCCACACTGGAGCAGGTAGATATGCTTGAAGGAGTCTGGGGTCCCTGGGAAGCCCACACTGGAGCAGGTGTGCTGCCAGGACTTGTGACCCCCTGGGAGGTCAGGTTTGTGAAGTCTATGAGAAGGACCCATTTGGAGAAATTCATGGAAGATTGTCTCCTGTGGGTGAAACCCCAGCCCTGGAGCAGGGGAAGAGAGTGAGGAGGAATGAGAGGCAAAGACAACCCCTACTCCCTATCCCCTCAAGAGAAAGGGGAAGAGGTAGAGATAATCAGAAGAGGGATGCTGGGAACGAGTTTTGAGATTTGTTTTTACTCCTCATTATCCTACTCTGATTTGATTGGCAAGGAATTAAATTAATTTCCCTAAGTCAATTCTGTTCAAACAGTTCCTAATTGTGGGCCTAAAGCGTGCAAGAAGACCCTTTGGAAGTCTTGCTTTAAAATTGCTAATTTTTTCATGGAGAATTATTATTCCTCCAAAAACAGCGACCCAGTTCAAACTTCAAACTACTAGAACATGCATGATGCATCAGAGTGACATTTGTGTGGAAAGACCTCAGGATTTGAATATTGTAGCAAATTTTTTTTTTGTCTTTAAAACAAAAGAAAATCTCTTGAGGTTGGATGTTATATAAACACCTCGAATGGATGGAATGAATGATGTTAACTAAGTGTTGGGTGTCTTCTCAGATCATAGCGTGGCCTAGGGGGCAGGATGCACCACCACAGTCCATCCCATGATTAAGCAAACTTCTCTGGGCCCTGTATTTGTTTTCCTTTGAATGAATCTAAATGATAATATTAAAAAACCCAGACATTTTATTCCACCCTGCCTACCTGTTAATGCTTTCACGAGAGTGTATATGTGTTCCATATTTGGAGCACTGCAGCCAGAAGATACTTTGAGAAATCTAAATGTGGAGAGGCTGTTGATCTTCTTTAAATTACATGAATGGATGGATTATACATATACATCCAGGAAAGAGATAAAATTTCTGCCACATATACAAACCTTGTTTTGAGAGATTATCTCACTCTCAAGGTTACCCTGAGAAAGTAGGAAGGACCAAACTTCATTAAGGACACTGAACTTGCATTCCAAAAATAGAAACCTGAAAAATAATTTACAAAACTGCTTTTTGGAAACATTCCAAGGGTTGATCAACTTAAATACAGTGGTTCTTAGAGATAAGACATTAATTTTAAAAATCATTCCCCTGGCAGTTTTGGAAAATTTAGCGACTAGAGAACATATAGCACTGTAAAATTATAAGATTTCCAATAGATTTTAGTATAAAATCAAATTACTGGTCCCCCATATTGGCCTTAGCATTAATTTTACTAATATTTTGGATCAGACTCGTGTCTGGTCTCTGTAGCAGACATGGAGCAGCAGTGGTCAAGGGCTTTCAACTTCTCCCACATCTTAGAACATGCTCCTCAGCTTTGTCATACGTCCTCTGTTCTCACATCTGACATCCTCATACTAACTTAGCTCTGGATAAGTGCAGTCTTTCATATACCTCCCTGTGTACTGCAGAGGTACCATTCAAATTTGGAACACTGGAAAATGACTACAGTCAGTTACAGAACAGAAAAAGGAAAGCTGAAAAAACATGGAGTCCCATTTGTTAGCTTTATGACAACACAGCTTGGTTGTATCTTTTTGTGCTTCCAATATGCCGGGAAAAAAAAAGGTAAAGAGAGTAAATAAGTGTTCCTTCTCTCCCGGCTTCCTTCAAACAAATGAGTAATTAGGTAAATAAAACTTTTCCCTAGGGCACCATAAGGCAACTTAGAGCTCTGGCCATGATGGATCAGTTTATCTAAATGGAGTGTAATGATAATTATGAATGTTTAAACAATTTACAATAAAACCTGTTCTGTTTCTTTTAATATGAAGAAAGAAATGCACATGTATACATGCAAAGCTACACATATTTGCATAAAACCCCTAAAACCAACACTTTCATGTATTACAGGATAAATATATTTAATGAAATGTCTTTCAGATTTTCAAAAATATGATTAATTTTATAATACAACTTGTATTATACACAAGTTGTATTGGCAATTTTTCCAAATAGTGGTTATATAGCCCTGGAAGACCCTTAACTACAAATGTTATGTAAATTATGCCATACAAACTGTTATTGTTTTGGATGTTATTCATTGTTAAACTTGTACTGTAGTGTTTGAGTTAATTTAATGCATTTCTTTTTATATATTTTCTAACTAATTCAGGAGAACACAATTCTCCCTTTTGAGAAACATTTGATAGCTACATTACAGGAATAAAAATGAATAGAAATAAGCTGATAAAAAAGGACTGCATTGTTAAGTTTCACCTAGCAGGATGACCTAGCACTACAAGAGAAATAACGCATGACTTGGAATAGATTCATTACTGTAATATATATTAGTGCTTCAGATCCTTTCAGATGTTATGAGACAAAGAATGTATCATTATATAAATACATGCGTGCATATCAGCAAGATATCCAGAATTTGCAATAAAAGGATAGAAATTTCCTTTCTTACTAAAACAGTTGAAATCTTTGACTGAATTATAAACTAGGCATAAACTAACTGGAGGTTAAAATGTTTCAAGCCAGCTGTGTATTAAACCAGGACACTAACTTTCCCAACAAATGAAATTTGATCACCTATTAAGCAAATTTTGTGTAATTTTTGAGACATGGTCTCAATCTTCAATGTGAAACTCGTTGAGGGGAAAAAAGATAACTAGAGTAACACCTGTGGAATATGCAAATATTCTCAATGTATTTTACCATAAACTTTATTAGCAGCAATAGAGGTTTCCTGTTTCACATTCAGGATAGGTAGCCCAGGCACCTCCCCTAAGGGCAGGGGGGTTTTGCTTGTCTTTTGCAACAGATTCTGGATCTGTTGCAACACTTGGATCATGTGCAATTCTCTGGTGGAAGGCCTCAGGAAAGAGTCTGAGGGCATTTTAGGGGACTTTAATGGTTTTTGACACCTTTTAAGATATCAGAGCTGCCTCTCACATCAGCAGTTGAGTCAGTTATGCTCCATCAAACCTTCCCCTGGGAGGAGAGAGGAGGAATTTTACATCTAAGCACTTGTGTAGGGGAGGACAACCACCATGATAAAAGGTGCCATCCCACTCTGCAGGATTTGCCTCTTGTCAGTGTCAAAGATTGCCCATTCTGTCTTGTGGGAATTGCCACCACACCCATAAATTTACCTCTTACCCCTCAGGGATGCAAACCTGGCCTCAGCAAAGCCCCCTGGCACCTCCGCAATTGTTTTGAGTCATTAACCATCAACAATGCAATCTCTGAGAAGGTGGAGGTGTGGCTTGGTGAGCACCTGGCAACCAAGCAAGGTAAAACATTCCACATACATAAAACGAGTGAAAGTAATTAATTTCTTTGATACTATTAGCAAAACAATATAAGATCATTTGGCATTAAGCTTCTTGGTCTGTAGTTTTATTGGCAGAGTCTTTGAAAAATGGAAACAAAATTAAACAAAATATCTAAAGTTATCTACATAATAATTTTGACAATATAAACCCAGCAGACTGCTTTTTTAACAGATTTCAAGCTTGAATTTTGAGGTTGATTGAGGTTCTAGTCAGAACTGCTTTTAATTATTTTGTGTAAATGATATGGTGTTCAAAACCAGTTATTTTCTTTTTGTGTTTGAGACTTTTTTATAAGAAGGAGTTCTCTTCTTCTGATAAATAAATAATTATAAATAAATAATGATAATTATTTCCAAAACTGATCACCTTTAGCTAGCCGGGTTCTATTTAGAAAAACTCTGCACCCCTGCTGTTCAGATTATTTTCCTAAAACTTTGAAGGTGACTAAATTTAGTTTTTGCTTTATAACTATGGAAACAAGGCCATCTGAACAGAAGCTACTTTGTCAAAGACAATTACATAATAATTTAAAAGAGCTCTAGCAATGAGTTTATGAGAGGATAAGAAAGACAATAGAATGGACTGCAGTGGGACAGTGAGATAATATTTATCAGAATGTCAGGAAGCAGTCTGAGCATTAAATCACCTCACCTTTGTCAAGATCTCTTTTAAAGGTCACCACAGGAAAATCTTGATGACGAATTTGAAGGAAGAGATGCTGCATCCTTGTAGCAGTTAACAGAAATAAAGGACAAAGGTATTTCATCTAAAAAGTAACAACATATGTGCTACAGATTTTGTCTTGGACTCTGCCTGTAAGATTAACCGATGGTAAGTGGACCATCTAAGGTTGTTGCAAAGAAATCAAGCTATTTGTGCTGGATATTACAAGCAGGTAGTTATCTTCTACCTTCTAAACTTTCAAGGGCATTTTCCCCACAAAATCATTGTTTTTACAAAAGCATAGTAAATGACGAAAAACAGCATGATGAAAAACAGCAACAAGGAAGTTAGGCTATTGACTCTTCCAAAACCCTCTCTCCTGATAGGACAGTGGTTTATTAATAATGAAATTAGTCATCTTTACTTTAAAAACCCAAAAATAAGATTTTGGGTTAGATTTTGTTGCCTAGGAAATCTGGCAGTGCTATAGTACTTGAGATTACTAGATGAAAAACAGGTGAAATCCCATAAGAAGGCACCTGACAAGTGTGCATGAGGTGATCAGTTTTTACTGCCATAGAAACATTTTTTTACTTTTTATGTTGAGCTCTTATGCTTATATGATGTTTTAACTTTCTTTTTGCTTCTATAAATTTAAAAACTTTTATAGCTCAGAAAAATAAATAATTTACTATGATATACAAGGTTAAATATCAATCACTATAATCCTTAATTCATACAATAATACATTTACTGAAAGTATTGAAGCCTTGTAACATCCAGACCAGTAGAAGGATCTAGTTCATGCCTGATTGAGCAAAATTTACATTATGCACCCTAAAAAGTAGCCAAGGAGCTAAGTAACTTCTGAGCAAGTTACTCCCCCACCAAGTCTGAATAATGAGACCAGCTGCAGTTGGAATGTTTTCTGCTTTGAGGAGATCCTTGGTGTCAAACTTAATACTGGCACATGCACTCCTATTATCCATGCCTGGCCCAGGGAAAAATATTTCTGAAAAGTTTTTCTGTGAATACATCTTTTAAAGTTTTAATGAGGGGGAATCCCAGTGTTGCCATTGTAGGATCCATATTTGAAAAACAGTTCAATTGAGCTGGGTAGAAATATATTTTATAAATAATTTCCAAGGAGTCAAGACTACATGCACCTTAGGACACATTCTACATTATTTTAAATATCTAGGACTACCTTTTGTCCAAGGAAAACAGTAAGAACTTATGTGTTACCAGCTGCCTGGGAAAAGAACATAAAAACCAATTTAAATGTAGGGTGGTAGTTGGAACTCACTGGCACACACTCCATAGTCTCAAAATCTTCTTCAACAGGAGATTGCAGGCATCCCAGAATGATGAATTGATATACCTATTTTCTATGAATTGGTCTAATCAGTGGCCTAATCAAAATTTCACGCTTCAATAAGAGATTCTGGGCCTGAATCTCCTTCTTTAATTATGTACTGTGTGAATAATTTTTTTTGTTTGATTATTCCACAGGGTGCCCAACATCTTTTTGTCAAAGAGTAATAATTTCTCTATTCATACAAGTAATGATCTTTTAGATGTATAGCTTAACCTTTACTTCATTTTTTTAAAAATTCTTTGCTGTTTAGTTTATTTTTACATTACATTTATTTCACATTTCAAATCACTTTTTGTTTTCTTTCTTTGATTATTTCTACAAATCAATACTGTTAACTCCTTTCAAGAGCACAAGGCCAAAAAAAATTTAAAAATTTGAGGTGTGGGTGATTTACATAATTTACATAGTTTATTTTATTCACAGTTAATTTCTTAGTAATTAATATTAATATGTTTCTCTTTTTTGATTTTCAGCAATGTTTGACTATACATTTATTCAGAAAGCTATGATTCTGAGGTGCTCACATTTTTCTAATTAGTAATAGTTTAGGAACTCTCCTTGTGCACATGCACAATCACTTTGTTGAAAAATAGGGAATAGTGAGTTTGTGCAATTGTCCCATTCCCCTCCCCTTCCACACAAAAAGCTTTCTTTTTTTTTTTTTTTTTTAATTGATTTCCCTGTCCCTCAATATCAAGAAATTCTTCCAGATCTTGCATTTTGGTTCTTCTGAAACATGCTACACCAGCAAATTTCAATTCTCACTAATCACTTTCTCTTCTGAATGACTTAGATCAAAAGAATAATAGAACTTCTAGTAGAAGTAGATGTATTGTAGCCAAAATACTTCTTTCTTTCTTTTTAAATATAAAAAACCCCCACTATTTTCTTTTAGAGTAATTTATCATTAATTTGGAGGTGGCAAAGTTTTCTACCATCTCTGATTGATTTGTATTTTTATGTGTGTGTATGTAAGCAACCTAATCTATAATTTAAATGTAACCTCTATGCAAAAAAGTCTAATAAAACCTTCATGGAAACAATAAACCAAAGGGCTTATGGCAAGCAAATTTTTGTGCCAAGATATGGACAGAGTTTTAAAATTATTAAAAATTATGGAATTTATTCTTGAATTAGATTTGATTATATGGTCATGTATGGTCCTAAGAGAAACAGAATAAGTAACAGACTGCTCTAAAAAAACAGGAGTATTCATGCAAACATAAAGAGCTTGGTTTTCTGTGCATATTCTCATGCTTACATAGATAATGTAATTGAATCACATTCTATTTGAAAATCCTGGAATTCTGCATCATGGCGATACTGTGTTTTATATAGAGCAAAGTCTATTTCAGTAACATTGAGTATCTTAAAACAGCTGAATATTATATTTTCTTCAAACAAAATTGACACGTTTTTCTTGAACACTCTAGATCACAAAGTGATATCTTTTCTTCTTGCTATGTCGTTGATAGAAAGAGCAGGGACCAAAGTATTCTAGAAGAGTTATTTTTTTCAATGTTCTCTAAATAACTCAGAGGAAATTAGATAAAGAAGAGATGTTATCTATGTCAGTAATATAATGACACTAATTAAGTTTAACATCCTTAGAAGTGTTGGCTTAGTCCTACTTAAAACTAAACAAACAGATTATGCTTGGCTCAGAAAAGAGACAACTCGCTTTATAATAAAGTAATAAAAGAAATTAAAGCAGCAATCTGTTCAGGTGAAAACATTTCAGCAGTCATGGATTATCAGCCTTAACACAGGCAACCCAGGAGTACTTGTAAGAGTTGTTACTTTTGCTTGTTTCCTGATCGCTATTTCTCTGGCCAAATAAAACTGGCAGAGCTGACAGACTTAAATGACTTCCAGTTTAGAATTGAATAAAGATTACTTGAGCTTTTCATCAATCAAAAGTGAAAATTTACATCAGCTCCATTTGTGCTGAGGTAATTTTTCACCTGTCTCCAAACAGATTGTATTTCATGTTCATCCAAAATATATCTTATTCAGTCTTAAACAGACTTTTCCTGTTTTCAATTTTCTCTCTTCATTCTATTAAAATCATCTCAAACATAAAAATATATTTTGCTGGGGAATATTGATATTCATGCAAAGTTAGATTTCCATTAGGGAAAAAAAAAAGCCACAAAGCAAAAAAACAATGAAAGAAAACCCAACCAAACAATTTTTTCAAAAATGTAATGAGTATTTTTACCTCTGTATCTTTACAATACGGGATAAAAAAGCAATGTTCTGATATTGATTATTTTTTTCTTTTTCTTTTTAAATTTTGCTATATCTAATTGGCTAATGTTGATCAATGGCATAGAATTAGATCTGAAGAATTATGGACTATGAATAATGAATTATGAATAATGCTAATTCTGTTTATAATAATTTATACAATCTCAATAATTCCATGTAAAATCTGATAGGATGAGCCTGGAGGAGATAATATTTTTTTTCTTGTTGTTATAGTGAGAAAACACAGATCTGAGAAAGAAATTTTATAGTAATAAAAATAATGGATAAAAAGAACTTATTTGCTTAAAATGAAGGATTAGAATGGATGGCTGCCCTGAAAAACATGCAGAATATCTTTAGGCATCAACACAAAATATGAAGTAAAGGGAGAGATGCTTGTACAGACTAATATAGATGTTAAATTGGTGTATCTTCGAGAGAGACATTCTCATATTCATTCTTCTTTTCCTTGAAAGACTCTGGATCTGAGAGGACACAAACGAAAACAGAGGGATTTTTTTGCAAAAAGCAATTAGAAATATTAATTTACTTTGACATAAAACTGAAACAAATTTTCCTAAGAATGAAAAAATCTTATGGAAATGGTCTCAAAGAATTTGGATCAAAATGGGCTTTTCTGTACAATCAAATCAATGGTTAAAATTGGAAGAGACCAGAGTGGGTCATCAGGTCCAACCTCTCCTAGAGTACATTCCACAGGATTTTGTCCAGACAGATCTTGAATACCTCCAGGGAGAGCGAGAGAGAAAGAGAGATCTGCAACCTCTCTGGGCGATCTCTTCCAGCGTGCCGTCACCTGCACCATAAAGTTCTGCCTCATATTCAGGTGGAACCTCCTGAAACACAGGAGGGTTTTCCTATTATTTTATCAAACAACATATCTCATTTTTAATCTTAAACTGCAGCCAAATTTTATACATTGCCAGTAAGTTTTTTGTGAAAAATACAGCAACCCTCCCCCCACCATCGATAACCGAACTATATTTTGCATCATGTTGCAAGATGACTATATTTATTTCATTTCAGTGGCTGGTCATATTTCAGAGTTTTTCAATTCAAGCATATAATGCAAATAAGAAAATGTTTATTACAAGTCCTGTTGATAAATTGCATCGATAAAAGAAATTCCTAATAAAAAAGGAATGAGTCTGAAGATTAAAAATGAACTACTGCCATATATAATAAACAGATAGAAAATTGTGTTTAATAACAGACTCCATGGAGTTGGAAGATGGGTGTCACTTTGCCATCCTGGCTGGATTCTCCCAGTCTTGCGCTCAGGTCAGCAAAGCAGTAGATTTTTCCTGGGCGGCATCTTGCACATATAGCCACCCCTGAATCTGTAGAAGAGCATTCAGTATCACTGCTTGCTGATCCCTCCTTCCGCTGAGAACCAAGGTATTGCTACAGGAGAGAAGGCAACAGCCCCCTGTCCCCCATGGGGTTTGCTCAGACCTTAGCTCTGCAGACAAAAGCAGTCTGAAGCAATCTCAGGTAAGTCAGTGGAGATGCACACACTTGGAAGATAAATCTATCAAGTCGAGGATATCACGAGGTCTTATTATACACTTTTCTGATAGATTAGTTGGAGTTGTTTGCTTTTTGTTTCGTTCTGAGTTGTTATTTACTTTTTCTTAAAAGCTCTGAAGTCTCTGGGCATCCTAGTGCCTTTCATTTGGAATCTGAGAAAGAAAATAGTAACCTCCATTCAAGGTTCAGATGGTTTTGCCTTACTCCATCCCTGGAATGATTTGAAGAACTCCAAATAAAAAGATTAGTTGTCTACTTTGTGCATATTTATTCTTTACACTATTTGAATACATAAAATTTTAACTTTTTTTCTCTTCATCCTTCATAATATGAGGAACATATTATGGAATAAATTCAAAATTTGAATATGTAAGTAGTAATGTCTAATTCCAGTTATCACTTTTGGGTTTTTTCTAGGACGTCCTAGTAGGTCATTCTCTCCATGACAGATTATTACTTGTGTTACTTTCATAGTTTGGGAAATAGTAGACTAAATTATTTTAGTCTGTCTATTTTAGATATCAAGTACAGGAGATGTAGAGTTTTGAAGAAGTTATTTTTCATGTCTGTATTTGGTTGTGTTCCAAACTGAGGTTGAATATAGCTTGTCCTTTTGATTTATATGCTTTTACATACAAAAAGTTGCAGCTGTATACATAGGGACAGAATTAGGTCCACTGGGTTATTACTATTCATTGAAAAAAAAGCAGAAAATCTGCTGGTATTTCAGTCTTCCTCATTTAAAACCTCTTACAAGTGGAAGGTAAGATCCATTTACAGACTTTAACTATATTCTTCTGAAAAAGAATCTTACTTTTCTTCTCTGATGTCATTTAAAGGGCAAGATGAGCACATATTGAAAGAAAATCATGTAACTCCATTCCTTCAAATAAACTGAATGACCTTTTCTTGAAATTTGAAGCAATATGTTTTTCATTAAGTGTTTCATATTGTGCAGTTTTTATCATGTGACTCAGCAGTGGGAATAGACTTATTAATGGACAGATACACGTGATAGCTCTATTTAAAATGTAAGGTAAGAAAGCTTTAAAACCCTTTTGAAATGTTAGTTTTACTTTAAACATCATAGAAGATCATGTGCTAGAATCATACCACCTTAATTCTGCAAAATGAATTCTATAAGCTTACATTTTTGGGGAACTGGGGAAATATTAATTTTCTTTTTTTTTTTTTTCCTATCTTAATGGCTAAATCTCCACTCTGTCAGTGTGCAAGGCTTTAAAGAATAAATAATGATATTATAGTTTTCATGTGTGAGGGTAAAAGTAACTGGAATAGTCTCTAAGGTCAGGCTAATGCAGAAGAAGGAATAGGCAAATCACAGTTGACAACTAAGCGGGAAAACATGTTTTAGCCACAAGTCAAATCAAATTGCCAAAAAAGAAAACCAAATTTGAATAAAGAAAAAGAAAGTCTTGGCCTATATACACAACCAAGTTGCATAAAAATAAATAGTCCTTATGTCCTATGAAAGAATAAGAAGTGAAAATGAACTCTTACAATAAAATATCACAGCTGCACACTAAGGAACACATTCCAAAGTGATGGCAAATGCACTCCACGGAATCCTAGAACCTCAAGCAAATTTAAAATAAATAAATAAGTAACAAAAAGAGAAATGAGAGAAAAAAGGAAACGTTAATGAGAACTCAAGACCAACTAGTTCTAAGAATAGCACAATATAATTTATTGAATTTGCTTTCAGTGATTAAAATATAGATGAAACAGATAGAGTTCCTGCTCTCTTTTTCCAAACCATAAACGACAAAAAGTAAGTAAGACTTCAGGAAAATTCAGCCTAAGATGTCTGACTTCATTTCAGGTCCCCAAGGAAGTTCTCACAGCTAGATGTACCATCTTTCACATCACATTTTAACCTTGACTAATGAGAAGAGTACTTGTACTTGAATCTAGAAAAAAAGAAATAATCAAATCTCCTTATGTATGGGGAACTCATAAGTAATACAAACATATTTTCCAACTTTTGGTATTTGCTTCAGAAGAGACATTTGTCCCTAATAAATTTTGTGAAAGAAATAATATAACAATCATCTGTAAACTATTGCTATGACAGTAGGAAACAAATAACTGATTAACCAAGAACACAATACCCTATTGCTAAATTACTTTATCTGGTGATTTTATTAGCCATGTTTTTGAAATAACCACATGGTATTATCACCACATACAGACAATAAGGTCATTAATTTATGTCCTACTACAAAATAAAAAGGATTTTGCAATCAAAGACAGTAAGAGGAAAAAGCAACTTTTTCCCAATAAATAAGATCAATAAAAGATTAAAAAATTAAAAATATTATTTATAACTTGGTTGAATGTATATTAAAATTGGTAGTTATCAAGATGTAAGTACTGAATTTATTTCTGTTTCTAATATGCCTTTTTTATGGTGCATGTTATATGAAAGATGAGAAGATTTACATACAATTTTGTAGCTCTCAAGTGTTAGATAAGATAATGCTTAGATAGATTAGATAATAGCTTATATAATATTAGATAACCCTACTATTTAAAAAAAACACAAAAAAGATAGCCAATATTAAAACTGTAACAGAAGGATAGTATTGATTTATTTTCTTTTATACTAGGTTTAATTTTGTAAATTTTTTAAGCATTCTCTTCAGATACAAAATTTTTGTTGCTCTGCTTTGAGAACAGTGTAAAGAAAAGTAGAGAAACCCTTCTCAAATGAAGAAAAAATCCTTTTAGATATCTGAGATCAAGTATTTACCTGTGCTTGTAATCACTTCTACTGAAACTAATAACTCTGCATCTTGCCACAAATAAATAAATAAATAAATGATAAGGAAATAAATAAGACAAGGGCCATGTGCATGGCTGAGTAGATTTGGGTTTAAGAACTATTGTCAACATGCAAACAAAGCTATGTACTTCTATATTTAATGTTGTCTTTTCTACTGAGCAACAGTTGCTTTGGAGAATATTACTTCTTAGGGAAAGATTAGGCTAAGAGGCTTAGTTACCATGGCTCCAGGATTTAGTATACATATTTGATAAGATTTCCTATGCACTTCCTCCTATGTTACAACTTTAATTTTATGTTTTTATTTCTGCAGTAGAAAGTAAAATTAATAACTGCCAAAAATTACAATACTTCTAAAACAGAATATAGCCTCCCATTCAAAAAACTAGCTATTCATAGCTTCCGTGTTGAGTTTTCTGTGTTTATATCTCACAAACCTTTAGCTTAACTGGCAATGAATGGAAGAATAAGGAAAAAATATTTCTCACATAGACATCTTGAATCTGAGGTTAAAAGTATGGAACACAGCTAAAGATGGAATATCCTCATCTTCTGTTGTCAAAAGAAGCTCTTCTATAGTCTATTGTATTCACAGGGCTTACAGCAGAACTTTCAGGTATTGAAGTGAAAAGTAGATTGAAAGCTTTGGTTCATAAGGTAGCCTTGTTCATATACCACATCCTGTACTATTGCAAAGAACACCAGATAGGGATTCTCCTTTGTAATGCACCATAGGTATTGTGTATAATTGGTTATCACCATAAATTCTTAAAACAAACAAATAATCCAAAACCCCTGACTAAACTGGCAAAAAACCCCGAAAAAACCTCATTTAAAGCTGCCTTATGTCAAACATTGAATAAAATCACAACTTTATTTTATGATTCTGTACATGAGTGTTCTCATTTCTTTTGAAATACATGAGATGACATCAACAAGAAGTTTTTGATATAGGACTGTAATTGTCCATTTCAGAGCGATATTGAACTGAACAGTTTTCCAAAATCCTAGTCAGCTGTTACATGCTTGAAATATTTCTAGTTGAAAAGAATTTTTTTTTCTTCTTTTCTCTTTTAATGTATTGAATAGAATAATTTAGAGAGGTAACATTTTTTGCATTTTTGAAGATTGGTCTTTCACATTCATAAATAAGGAACTTTCAGTTATACTGTCATTTAAGCTCATTTACCTTCCCTGTCATTTAAGTTCATCTAACTTCTCTTTGAAGGAGCATAGCTATATTTAATTGACACAAAAGAGGAGTGAGAACATGATAATGAAGATTCTATAATTTTTTGTATTGGTTTTGAAGGATCCTTTTTCAAGGCAGAATGAAGTGAGACCCTGTGGGAGATGTATGAAAGTCTCCAACTTCACTTCCCAGAAGTAGCTTTATCATTATATTTAGACCAGTGAAGAAATAGAAACATGCAAAGCTTTATGAATCCCAAGTATTGGAAAACTATGAGTAGAACAAATGAAAAATCATGTATGTGAGAGGTTTCTTTTATTTACATATTATGTAAATAAGATCTAACTGCTAGATGCACTAATGTTTACTTTTCAAGTTTGCCTGAAGGGATTAGGAATGTATTGGGTTTAAAATAGAAAGCTTAAATTCTCATAAAAGTATATCAAATCCTGACAGAGTTTTCAGGGAGAAAGAAAAGCTGCTAGGATTAGAAATAAACTGAACTGAAGCACTCAATGCAGCAACACTGGAGAAGTAAATGAAATTAGATCACCCAACTCTGAAAAAATTCTTTGAACTATCATGAGTTTCAATATCTTATAGACATCTGAAACCTTTACCAACTACTTCTCTATATACATTTCCTAATATAATATTTACCTATATTGAATATTGAATTTTCTCAGTCCTTCAGTGACTCTTGTGTGTTGCTTATAATGAACAGGTATAGAAATGTTCAGGAGTGTCAAACATGGCTATTTTGCCAATAAATTTCAAGTGAAAAAAAAAATCTGTTTACTGGATTAAGTATAAAACCTGAGAAACCCTATAGTAGGAACTCTCTTTTACTTCAGTTGCAGATTCTGAGTTAGGGGGAAGAAACACATTTTACTGTATGACACTATTTACTCTATGACAGTTTTACAGTGTGTTATTATAAAGCACCAATGGGTAATATGGAACTGCTTAATAATTTGGAGTTTCCTTCCAGCTTTGTATATATATAAACTAAGAAAATTATACCAAAACTGTCATTAAGTCCTTAGGTTTCTAAAACTTCTGGCAAAATTAAAGAAAACTAGAGGACTAATTTCTGCTATATGAGGATTTCAGTGTAAAATGCAGTTTGATTTATTAATTAAATATGCATTTAAAAAGATGTCCATGTGCATGTCCATCCTATCTTGGATGGACATGCTTCTTTCTCTTTCAACATGTTAAACTTTGCAAGTCTCTACAAGTCTTGTTGAACTTCTCAGCATTACAAATATAAAACATTGTAAAATCAGAAACAGAGCCCCAGCTCTGTATTAGATTTTATGCATAAGAAATATTAGAAAAAAATAAAATACTCCTCTCCGCTCATAATTTGAATAATAGAATTAGTAAATATTACAGGCAAAACTTGTCAAAAGTTTCATTCTTAGTTTCAGTTTTCAAATTCACCTTGGAAAATAAATTAAATCATGGCTGGTTTAATAACAAGCCAGTAAGCTAAAACACTTCTTGAACAGTACAAAAAAATAAATATACCTCATTCTATATTTGGTTCAAATGGAACTGTTTGTAAGTCATCATAGTTTTTTTTTGAAAATATAACAGCTGCGTTTGACTGCTGGCCTGAAGTGGACAATATAGGATGTGGAACTGGCAAGAATTTAAGTGTATGGTGGACCATTGCATTTTTTTATGACAAGAGATGGTGAATCATCATCATTCTTTCCCTTAGTCCCCTACCTCATACACGTTCATAATTTATTCTCATATCATATGTTGAGACTTTGAATAGGTGCCAAAGGTTTCACTACAATGTTTCAATTTTAAGGTTTTGCATGTAAGCTGAAATGATCTACATAACCTGTTTAATACCAAATGAAATAGAAAAATATGGAGAAATATATTATAGCCAGTTGTTTTGCATATTTTTTCAAAGTTTATATGGCCAATGCATATAAAGCAAAAGGTAATGGAAATTGAAGCTGTACATGAGCCAGCAGTGTGTCTGGGTGGCCAAGAAGTCCAATGGCATCTTGGCCAATGGCATCCTCTGTCAGGAACTGTGCAGCCAGCAGGACCAGGGAAGTGATCAGCCCCTGACTCAGCACTGGTGGGGACACACCTGGAGTGCTGTGTTCAGTTCTGTGCCCCTCAATTTAAAAGGGACATTGAGGCGCTGGAGTGTGTCCAGAAGAAGGTTACAAGGTTTGTGATGGGTCTAGGAAACGTGCCATATGAGCTGATGGAGCTGGATTCATTGGTCTAAAGTACAGGATGCTCAGGAGGAACCTCATTATGCTCTACAAGTACCTGAAAGGAGGGTGTAGTGAGGGGGGGGCTGGTCTCTACTGCTGTGTCTGTAGTGACAAGACCAGAGAAAATGGTCTTAAGCTGAGACAGAGGAGATTCAGAGTAGATAACAGAAAAAAAATTCACTGTTAGGGTGCTCAGTCATTGGAATAGGTTGCCCAGAGAGATGATGTAGCCACCATCCCTGGAGGTGTTTACGGGGTGTCTGGGTCTGCTGCTGGGTCATCTGGTTTAGTGGTTTAGGGTGATACTGTTGGGTTTGCAGTGGTTGTGCTGGGTGGATGGTTGGACTTGATGATCTTGCAGGTCTCTTTCAACCTCGATGACTCTATGATTCCATGAAATACATTTGCTTTTACTCATCAATATTTTTTAGATCTGCTTCCATTTTACATTAGCAAAATGAAGATGTTTTAATTATTGGGCCACCTCAGTATTATCTGTTTTTTTTTGTTTAAAAAGACCTCTTCCTCATTATGCTGCAAATAGTAAAACACACTGAGTTTAATAACAACTGTTTATTTTTTTAATAGTTTTAATAGTTTTAAGTTTTTCATTTACAAAATATAAATATTAAACCTGGTATTATATTCTAGATTTAATTTGATTCTGTGTGGCTCAAAGACTAGAACATCAGTGAAATAGAGGTAAAAGAAACTCTTAAGCGAATAAAAAACCCTTAGCACTCCCCATACACTCACTGAAATGTACAAACAAGGAGATATTTCTCTCTGTTGCTTAATCCACAGTATCAGAGAAACAGCAACAAACCCTATGGTATTATTTTAGTCTTTTCCTGTCAGAATCTTTATTCCTGAAGCAGACTGGCTGTAGCAATTAGATGGATTATTTTTATCTTGAGAAAAATTCTTTAACTGGCTTCAAGCAAATTGTATTAATAGTTTTCCTCTGTTCTCTTGTTCTGCACAGGGCCTCACCCATGGGAGACCATCCTCCAAGAGCCTCTCCAACATCAGCAATTCCTATGGGCTGCATTTGTTTATGAACTGCTTCAGCACGAGTCCCCCACAGGGTCACAAATCCTGCCAGCAAACCTGCTCCATGGTGGGCTCCTCTCTCCACAGGGCACAGGTCCTGCCAGGAGCCTGCTCCAAAGTGGGTTTCCCACAGTTCACAGCCTCCTTTGGGAACATCCTTCTGCTGTGGCGTGGGGTTCTCCAGGGGCTGCAGGTGGTTCTCTGCTTCACTGAGCGCGTCCATGGGCGGCAGGGCCACAGCTGCCACTCCATGGTGTGCGCATCGAGCAGGAGGGGAATCCCTGCTCAGGGCCTGGGAAACCTTGTCGCCCTCCTTCTCACTGATCTTGGTCTCTGCAGAGCGGTTTCTCTCATATATTCTTTGTCTCCAAATGCTCTGTCCCAGAGGCTCCACCACTGATGGGCTCATCCCTGATGGACGGCAGATCTGTCTTGGAGTCAACTGGCATTGGTTCTGCCAATAAGGGAAACTTCCAGCAGGTTCTCACCAACTTTCATCTCACCCACTACCAAAACCTTGCCATGGAAACCCAGTGTACTTTCAAACAGTTATCTGTTTCTTCACCCTTTTTTAATAAAAATAATTTTTAATTGCTTCATTAGAACTGCATAAGATTTATTTTTAGGAAATATGACTGATAGACTCATTTAACCTAGCTAGAAATCTCCTGGAGTTCACTGGAATAGAATTTTCCTCTTATTTTAAATTAGCAAAATTCTGATGGGAATGAGTAGATGGGTAAAATGTGATTTTCATAGCTAGTAAGAATCTCTTGTTCTCTCATTGGTGATGAATCACATTATGAGGAAGTCCTGAAGAATTGTAATTTATAGAGATAGAGAAAAGGAAAGACAAGTTAAAAGCAACATGAATTTAAACACAAGAAATATTAAACTCTATAAAAACAAATACCCATGTCTTAAAAGTGCATGAATAGCCAAAGGAAAAAATTCAAGCTGTGTCAGAATATGCCCTATGTTCTGTATATTCTTTGAGTAGTCAGACATAGGAAAAAATTAAAGAAAAAACAGAGAGGGGAAAAATAAAAGTGTTTTTTTTGTTTGCTTGCAGCTGTAATACCAGGCATAATACAAACTTAGTACTAGACAGCCTTAAATGGACTTCACTGACAGTAACAGAAACAAATTTAATTTATTATTGCAAGTGTCATTTCATTCTGTGTATTGGTTTTGCATGGCTTGGTTTTGGTAGTGGAGGGGCTACAGGGGTGGCTTCTGTGAGAGGCTACTAGAAACTTTCAGCATGTCCAACCGAGCGAATCCTTGGTGACTCCAAAGATGGACATCACACTGGCTGAGGCTAGGCCAATTAGAAATGGTAGTGAAACATCCATGACAATAGATTTAAGAAAGAAAAACAAAAAATTGCTACCCAGTTTTAATCTCAGCCAGAGAAGAGTGGAGTGAGAATACGTGAGAAGGACAACTATGCAGACACCAAGGTCAGTGGAGAAGGAGAGGCAGGAGGTGCTCCAGGTGCCACAGCCGAGACTCCTCTGCAGGCTGTGGTGCAGACCATGGTGAAGCAGCTGTGCCCCTGCAGCCTGTGGGGATCCACGGGGGATGCAGAGATCCACCCACAGCCCATGGGGATCCACGGGGGATGCAGAGATCCACCCACAGCCCATAGGGATCCATGGGGGATTCAGAGATCCACCCACAGCCTGTGGGGATCCATGGGGGATGCAGAGATCCACCTGCAGTCCCTGAGGATCCACGGGGGATGCAGAGATCCACCCACAGCCCGTGGGGATCCATGGGGGATCCAGAGATCCACCCACAGCCCGTGGGGACTGACGGGGGATGCAGAGATCCACCCAAAGCCTGTGGGGATTCATGGGGGATGCAGAGATCCTCCCACAGCCTGTGGGGATCCACAGGGGATGCAGAGATCCACCCGCAGTCCCTGGGGATCCACAGGGGATGCAGAATCCACCCACAGCCCGTGGGAAAGCACCACACCAGAGCAGGTGGATGTCTGGAGGAGGCTGTGATCCTGTGGGACACTCATGGAGAGAGGGGTCCTGCTGCCCTGTTGGAGCAGCCTGTCTTGGGAGGTCTGCACTCCAGAGTGGCCCACACTGAGCTGTTTGAGGAGAACTGTTGCTTGTGAGATGGACTCACATTGGAGAAGTTCACAGAGAACTCTTTCCTGTGGGAGAGACCCCACAGTGCAGTAGGGGAAGGATTCCTCTCCCTGAGCAACAGGAGAAACCTTGAGTGATGAACTTATCATAACCCCCATTCCCTGCCTCCTTGGACTGCACTGAACTGGACTGTAGGAGGTAGAGCTGGAAGGAGGGAGGGGTGGGGGAAAGGTGTTTTCTAGGTTTTATTTTACTTCTTATTATCCTGCTCTGATTTCGTTAGTGTAATAAATTCACTTCATATTTCTAAGTTGTGTCTATTTTGCCCTTGACAGTATTTGACGAGTGATCTCTCCTGGTCCTTAACTCATTAATAATAAATTCACTAATTTTTTTCCCCTCTGCCCAGCTGCAGAGGGAAGTGAGAGAGCAGCTTTCATGGGTGCCTGCATTTGGTCAGTGTCAACCCAGAGCACTTGGTTTTGTTAAAATGCAACAAATTATTGCAAGTATCAGATCATGAAAATCATGAAAATTCAAAACTGGTTTTATACCTACGTTCTGAAACTTTGCTTTATGTTTTCCATTTTCCCAGTGGTTTTTGATTTTCTTTCTTCAATAAGTCAAAGAAACTCTTCAGCTGAATGAGTTTTTGGGTAAATAGGAAGGAAAAAAAGCCCAATCTGGAAACAATGTCAGCTCAGTGCTGGTAATAAGAACAACCTGTTCTTGGAAAAGTTAAAATCACTTTTTTTTTCGTTGTTTAGAATGATTCATCCAAGTTTTCTAATACCTAGGACATCAATCGGAATTACTTGGGCTGACCTTTTTATAGGGATGAATGCTTGCCTACACAAAATAAAATTTCACTTTGACTCTTGATAACTGTGTCTTAGTATATTTCTTCCAAAGCTGAAAAACTTTTGACCAAATTTCTCAAACCAGGTAATTATTTTGGGGGTGTTGCCAACATCATAACTGTCTCCAAATCCACACAGGGAATAAGAAACAAGCAAGGAGACAAGTGGAGCAAAACTACTTTATGGAATAGCAGTTCTATATAATAGACCCTAAGATGTTTCTTTCTTCCTACCACACAGACTAGAGAAATGGACCACAAATTCTTCTTTTATTTTTTTGTTTGTTGCTTTGTTTGTTTTTCTGTACGTTTTGGTTTTCTACCAAAAGAAGCTAGAACTGCAAAGGGACAGTGCACCCAACTGCTTGAGACAACCAAGAGGTTTTTGGAGATCTGAAATTGGCATAAACTTCTGCACAGACACAACCTTTTAGATCTTGCCATGCTTCCCTTGAAATTTTTCATTATAGCATCTCCCTTACTGTGACTGAAATTCACTCAAGGTGTCCTGAAAAGCCAGGTGTAGCATGCAATTTCAGAAGTATGTCTAATGCAAATGGAAAAGCAAGCACATGCATAGCAGTATGTCTACAATTAATAGATGTTGTTGGAAATGTCCCTGTAATGGCATTATGGAGGTTATAACATGGAGAAGCATGATTGGATTTATTTGAGCACTAATCCAAGAATATAGTCCGTAAGAGTTGTATGGCCTGCATATGCTACTACAGCATATACAACCATTCAGCTGGCACATGCCTTCTTGTAGTGAATTGTAATTAATATTGTAATGAAAGCTAAGGAATGTCACATTCCACAGGTGAGTTTGCTTTGCTAGGTGGATATCTCTGGGCATGTGTGGCTAACATGGGGTTTGCACTGTATTCAGATGGACCAATTCAGATAGAAATATTTTTTCCTTCAACTTCAAAACATGTCCTCTGCTTATCAGTATCAATTTACAGCTTGAGATTCTTCTTGCTTGATTGTCTGTTGCAATATAGGAGGAAAATTGGCATCTTTACTGGCAGGCTCTGAAAAATGAAGTGATTATAGTCTTGACAGAGCATTGTGGAAAATCTTCAGCATTCTGTTGTTGATGTAGGAGATTTTGTGCTCTGGGACTACCAAACGAGTGTGCTTTAAAACCAGTCACTTCACTCCAAAATGTCACTTCACTTCATCTGACTACATTATAAAGATATCTCTATTAAACACAAAATTTTAAACTCAGAAGAATTATAAGATATTAAACAGAAATATTTCAATAACTTAGATATTTTACAACAATCATTTACTTCGAATCGTCTTGAAAAGATTTTCTGATTCTTATCTATAAAAATATATTGTAAAACTTGAAAACAAATTATGTGTCATTGTCAACCATATAGTGTAGCTAGTGATGAGATTATACATTTATATTAGTACAGAAAAGATTTCTAGTGTTTCTTTTAACCAAAGAAGTAAACAAATGAGGGAAGGAAGATTAGAGATAATGTATAAAAAGCCACTTTAGATTGCTCTACAGGAAGGATAGTCAAAACAAACTGGAAATAACAGGGGTTTAAATGTTAAGATTGGATATGATATTAATATAGGTTTTGAAATCAATCTGTTGTGCTATAAGTCAGAACTAAAATATACGATTGATAGACGTATAATAATTGAAAAATAGAGATACCATTTACTGACTATAAAAGATTGGATTTGTTTTGTTTTGTTTTGTTTTCTATGTGACAGATATGCCAGGAAGATTTTGGAGTACTCAGCTGTAGTCTTTCCAAACACAGAACACAGGAAAAGTAAAATAGCCTGTTAGCCTGCCAGATTACATTTATTTGCTGAAAAAGAAGAAATTCAGAGTGACACTAGGTATTATGTCATGTTAACTGGGTAGATGTGTTTTTTGAGAGTATTTAGATATCTTGATAAGAGATCCTTAAGATACACTGCATCATTCCATGGAACATATTTTCTGTTCTTTGTACCTAAACCGGTACAAAACTCTTGGCAACTTCTAGGACAAGAGAAAATGGCCTCAAGTTGCGCCCAGTGCAGGTTTAGATTGGACATTAGGAAAAAATTCTTCACTGAAAGGGTTGCCAAGCCCTAGAACAGGCTGCCAAGGGAAGTGGTTGAGTCACCATCCCTGGAGGTATGAAAACATTCAGTGGCGGACTTGGCAATGCCGGGTTAATGGTGGGACTTGACGATGTCAAAGATCTTTTCCAAACGAAATCATTCATGATTCAATTATCTCATCTGGAAGTATAACTTATTTGCATAATAGCACTGAGAATTTTATTTTTCTAGAGCTCTCTTTGGAAGGTTGAGAGCACCTGCTATGCTATAGATCTGCTAGAGACAAATATTATGAAGTCTAACATGGTGTTACAATAAAAGACCAAGGTAGCCATGGTCTCTGAAGAAGAAGAAGCCAAAAAAGCCATATTTTTTAGATGTCTTCAGACAGTGAATGGTTACAACACCATTAGATTACTTAGTAGTTATCATTAAAAGAAAGCAATAAAACCATTTTTTGGGTCACATCAGGTTACTGTCATCAATGATCATAATAATACATTTGAATTACATTTGTCATTATTTTTTAAAAAATCTCCTGCTTTATGAAATACTAATTACCTGGATGGATCAATACAGTAAATATAGGGAAATAAACATTGCTTTTTATATCATCATTGATCAAATGTTAATTTTCTGAATTTCATTAGAATATCAGCTATTAAGGATAATTGAAACTATTTTATAATTCTTTTTACTTTATTCAGTTTTGCATTGAAAAAATTATTCAAATATACGTTACAATTTAAAGTCCCAAAGTTGTGTGGGATTTTGCTTGGATTGTCAGTCCTTGGAGCCACCTTTCTCAGATGTTACCATCCAGTGTCCCCCATCTTCCCCCTCTATTCATCTATACATACCTTCCCAAATTTCACACACTTCCAGCTCCAGGATCTTTTCTCAAGCCAGTGCCTTCACCACATTTTTTCTAGGTCTCCTCTTTCCAGGCCACTTCTTTTTGGTGAACACTTCTCTTAGGCTTTTGTCCCTGGCTTTCCCATCTATCCAGGCACAATGTATGATCAGTTTCCCAAGTGGTGTTTGGGATTCATGTCTCTTCATTATTTGGAGGATTCAGGAAACGATACTTGATTTGTCATTATTTATATATTTTTTTCTAAACTCAGACTTTGTGAATTTTAAGCTGGGAAAGGAGACAAATCCTGCGCCTAGGGAGGAGCACCCCTATTCACCAATATATGCTGGGTGACAGTTGTATGAAAAGCAGATTGTCAGAAAAAAATCTCAAAGTCCCAGTGAATACCACATTGAATGTGAGCAAGCAAAGTACCCTTGCAGTCAAGAAGACTCATGGGATTCTGGTGTGTTGCAGTTTCACCACAAACCCAGTCCTCTTCTTTTTAAACAAAACTAGGGGGAGAGGTTGCAGTGTGTTGCAAATTCCTGTTTTACTTCCCAGTCACTTCCCAGGTGTGCCTATACCTCTCTCCCTTCCCCCTCGCCCCCTTGCTGAGTGAGTTCTGTCAATCAGGCTTAACATTCCAGCAAGGCCTCGAGTGGTTGGTCAAGTTCAAAGGATGCCCTTCAGGCCTGGGGGTCACTGGCCTGTCTAGGTGTCCCTTGTCCCCTGGGACCCTCCTCCTCCCACCTGGTTGGTGCTCACCTGTCCCTTCCCCTCCCCCTGTCCCTGAGCTTAAAAAGTCACTCAGGCCATGTGCTTGTGATTCTGTTGGAGCTATTACCTGAGATTCAGACCTCTGTGACTATGCAATAAACTCTGGATACTAACCCTCCAGCAGAATCTGTCTTCTTTCTCTTCACCATCACCTGAAGCCTTCCCACCTGAGGTAAACTGAGTTTCTACAAGCGTGGACTTGTTTCAGCTCGCAGCTGCAACCTCCAGCAAGCCAAAAGTGTCTCTGAGGTGAAATAACACAGTTGCCGCCTTTGGCCTAGCATCAAGGGTCAGACAAGCCCAGGCACAATCTACCTGGTAATATTGGGATTCATATTCCAATACTGGTGTCCATTAGGAAAAATGTTGCCACTGGGTTCAATGAGGTGATCCTTTCCCTCTTCTCAGCACAGTGAGGCCACACTCAGGGTTCTGCGTCCAGTTCTTGGCTCCTGAGGACAAGACAGTCCCATAGGGGAGAGCCCAACCACTGAGATAACCAAGGTACTGCAGCATGGCTCAAATGATGAAAGATTGAGAAAGCTTGGACTGCTCAACCTCGAGAAGGCTTGGAGGGAGGACCTTATAAATATTTGGAGGGAGGGTGCAAAAAAGGTGAAGCCAGGCTCTTTTCAGGGGTGTTCAGTGATATGATAGCAAAGGGCATAAACTGAAACACAGGAGGTTCCCTCTGAACATCACAAAATACAGTGACAGTGACTGATCACTAACACATATTAACCGGGATGTTGTGGAGTTTCCCTCCTCTGAGATATTCAAAAGCCATCTGGACATGATCCTGGATGATCAACTCTACATGGTCTTGCTTTAGAAGAGGAGTTGGGCAGGATGAACATCAGATGTCCCTTCCAGCATCACTATTTTGTGGCTCTGTGATTCTGTGATTTTACAAAGAGCTCTGTGTCTAAAGGTTAATCTATTTTAATTCGAAAAAGAAAAGGAAAGTTATTGCATTTTCTATCAAAAAAAGGAGAATAAAAATACTGCAGAAAACAATTCTGAAGCCTTGCAGATGTAAATAGCAAGGACTTTTTTTAGGTTTACTCATTCTTGAAAAGTTTTTGAAATATTTTAAAATCAATATTTTAAAATAGAAGCCACTGAGATTAAAGGAGGATATTTTAGCTTCTCTATTGTCCAAACTTGTTTGAAGAATCACAGAATTTATTTTTAAATTTTGGAAAGAGCTATGAAGTACTGAGAGAGAGACTGAGAATATTAGGAATGTTTAAATTATTACATCTGATTAGAGGGTGAAAACATCTCAAAAATTTACCATTCATATTGGAAGGAAAACAAACAAATCAAGGCTATGTATATAGCACTGGAGACATCAAACTGCAGTGTCTACTCTGAAGCATATTTCATTATTGTCAGACACTGTAAGAAATAGGAAATGAGCAAGACGTTATGCCTTCAGCACACCTTAGCTGGTCTGCTGAAGGTGGTGAGGTAGGTTATGAAACTGTAACTTGAGTTTTACAAGAGACTCTTGACTGTGTGTGACAAATATTATAGATGATCCCTGAATACCGAGTTGCTTGCCTAATTAATAACTCTAAGAAGAAATTTTATCCTACAGGCAGAGTCTCTCTGATTGAGAGGCTCCCCTGGAATCCAACATTTTGATAGTTCAGTGTATTCTAAAAAATAACATTTTCTTTGGAAAGTTTCCAACTACCTACTTAAAACTTATACAGGAGGTTTTTTTATTATTTTTTCCAGGGAAAACTAAACACAACAATTCAGGAATTGTTCTAATTCAAGTATTTTTATCTTCTTTTTTTGTACTTGAAAGAAATCTTAGTCAAAGGTCTAGAAAGGCCAGAAAAATAAAAAAATTACCCAAAAAGAACACAGGAGTGTTTGTCAGCCTCATGAATCATATCTTTGAAGAAAATAAGGCAGAATTCAAAACTGTATGCTATTTGCATCTTTCTTTTCACTGATCTGGAATTTCATTTTTTATTTTCATTTTATTGAATATAAAAAGTAGCCTTGTATGTGTAAATTGATATAATGCTTGCACATTTTGACACAGAAACTAAGTAGGGTATGTGAATGCGCTTACGAAGAATGAAGATGTACACAACACATAATCACAGAGGGCATTTTAAAAATAGCAATTAGATTAGTCTTTTATGTCCCATTTGCATTTTTTTTAGGTACTGGGAAATACCTTCTCTTTTTTAGGAGGGAGGTTGGTCCTATAGCCATCCTATCCTGAGACAACAGATCCAGACAGGAAATTCTTTCCCAGACAAATTATTTCATACTTCATAAAATAAGACAAAACACTGAGATCTCTTCAGGAAAACAAGCAGCATCTTTCTGCAGAAGTGTACAAATAAGGCAAGTCTTTGCTGCCTGAACAAACATTTTTAGTCTGGACAGTCAATGTGTTAGAGATTCATGAAGCTGTAACTTGACTTGCAAGATCCTAAATTTCTTTAAAAGGAAGATTCAGATGTGGAAAAGTCTGTGAAGACAGCTCATTACTATTAACTTCTTAAAATCCAAAAGTTTCCTTTGAAGAATAGTAGGTGAAGAATTTTAAAAATATTTCACTTTCTCTATTCATATTTATTTATCATTTATTTCTTCATACATGCATAGTCTGCCTGTAGAGATATTTATAGAGTAAGATAGCACAGAAGTACACTGCAAGGTTTTTGCTACTTCAGGGATAAGAAATGGATGAATTCTGAAAGTGCAGAATTTTTCATAAAAATCAGCAGAAGGCTTCAACTGTCAGTTGTTGAGCTACGAGATTTAGTGGAATGGGTTAGGAGCCATCATCTGCTGACAGGTCATAACACCTTTTCTCTTCAGTTGCCAATATATTTTAGAGCTTTTATGTGCTGTAACATCTTCTGCAGAGTTGTCAAAACAATGCTAATGCCTGAGCACTACTCAGGTCACGTAATCTCTACCTCTCATCTTTGTCAAATGAGCCATATACTGTAGCACAGATGAGAAATGTTGAAAAACTAAACCATAAAAAATTCAGATGGGTGATTCGTATTTCTGAAGTGCCTCACTACCATCAACAAAAAGGGAGCTCCTCCAGGCTGATCATTTCTCAGCACACTGTTACCACTACAGTGAAAAGGCAAAGCTTCCAGTTAAAATAATCCTGAAGCTCTTTTCTGACACAGTTAAGCTGTGCTTCCAAACAAGAAGCCAAATGAGTAGAACAAATCTTCACTGCTCTGTTGCCATAATTCCCCTCTCTCCCCACCTTTGGCAGCTTTACTTTCAGGAACTTTCATACCTGTATTGCATAAGAATGACTGAGTTCAGTTTTTACCCAAGATTTTTCCTAATCACCTTCCAAAAGTGATTTGAATCCTAGCATCCTGAAAAAGAAATTCTGGGCTTCTGAATCAATTAATTACTTACACAAAATTGTTCGTTCTATGTGATAGGGCATCAAAAATAATTGAAATATAGGATTTTTAACAATAATTTCATTGCACGCTGTTGTATGATTCAGCATACAAATTTTTTTTGTGAGCTGTAATTGAAAGCACTTAGGTGTGTAGAAGGTAGAAAGAAACAGCATGAACTTTCCATAAATGTTTTTGTCTAATATGTGTAGAAGTTCCCTATATTCTTTAGTTTTCTGTTTTCTAAAAGCAATTCTACATATCTGCAAAGCAAGAAAATATTGTTTCCATCCCTAGAGACTTTCATAAAACCCCACAGTACAAGTGTGGATGGATTCGATTCCTTTGACCCTGCTTGCTCAGCTACCTAACCAAATAATAATTCTGATTATACAACTTGCAACAAAAAAGAGTTTTTTTAGGTTTTGTTGTTTTTTTTTTTTTTATTTTTAGAAAAAATATAAGTCCCTGAAGAGAAAATAACTAACCAGAAGCTAGTTTATGGTCAACTATGGTCAAGAGAAAGACATAACAGAGTGCCAAAGATTCTAAAGGTTAAGGCAGCCATACAATGTGGAAAGATCAAGTTTTTGTTAGTTTTCACTCTGTGGAACTCCCCATCCTCTAGTAAGTACCTGAAATACTTCACTACTTGTTGTTTGTTATATTTGAAACTTTTTCTGCTGATGCAAGTCATATGACAGATGCAAAACCAATCATTTTAAGAATTAAAAAAATATTGTGGTGGCCTTCCAATATTTGTTGATAAATAATAAAACGTTTTGTAGCATGTGTGTATATGTATGATAATGGATTTCCCTACACATTTCTTCGGCTTCTCATTTATCAGAAAAACAATTGTGAGAATTCCCCATATGAGGATTTTAAAAATATTTTAGAAGATAAATTCAAAATTAATATAATATATATGTGTGTGTGTACATAAAATTATTGTAAATTACAGTCCATGCCAAATAGAAATTGTGAAGCTGAATTTAATTTTTCCATATATATGCACACATATATGTACATGTAGAAATGCACATGGAAGATTGTGTTGTGTCTAAGCATAAATCCTTAAAATGTTTTCATTTTAGCAGGACAAAATAATCTTCTGAAAACAGTTTCAATTCATTTTTAGTAGACTTCTAATTAATTATCTTATTACTGACTTTCTTGAAGAATAAGATCAATTGTTAAAGCATGATTGAAACATAAGGAGGAATGATAAATTTGGAATGATTACATTGTTCAGGATGTTTATGTCCTTTCAAAGTTAATGAATGAAAATCAATCCAGGTTCCATTGTTGAGCAGCTATTTTCCACCCTTAACTGAGCAGCAAATACTTTGGTCAGTAATAATACAATACATACGTAGTACATTTTTAAGTGTCAAATCAGACAAGTAGATTTCCAATTCAGCCACAAAGCTAGAGAGTGATCTTTTACAATAGAAAGAAAAAACTGAATCTTTCCAGGCTAAGAAATCTCAAGAGTCAAGGAAAAAAACATGGGTTCAGGAATAAAAGATCAAGAGAATGGATGCTGACAATTTTAAAAGCTGGGCTGGATTTCTCAATTGGATATTACAGCCCCAAATTATTTGACACTTGCTGGAATTTTTTTAGTTTGTTTTTCTTGCAAGACTAAATTGGCTCTTTAATTTAAAAGTATAAATTAAAAATGCATTATAACATTAAGTATGAGCTATTCTGTTGTCCACTTATGTGGAACAAGCACAAATGTTTAACTTCTTTGAATAGGTCATGAGGTTAGAGCTGGTTAAAAAATATTGACAAATGCAATATTTCAGGGAAATACTAAATCGTATCCATATTTCATATGGAAATCAAGAAACCAAATCATTTGGTTTCCTAAGTCTTCCAAATAAATTTAGAGTGATTTTCCCAGGCTCCTACAATTCATTTTACAAATTTCTGCTGCTCCCCATCTGCTGAGTTGTTTGTCTCTCCAATCCTGTGCACATCCCAGCTGTTCTTCCTGTGAACCAGCCAAAAAGGCCACAGCACTGGTGAGCAAAGCTCCAGAGGTCCCAGGGAGGCAGACAGCAGCATACCCAGGTGTCAGGGCACGAGCTTGACCAGGTTTGTAGGCCAATATTTATTTAAATGCATTTCACAGGTGGAAGTTTCAAGGTTTCTTTAGCCACTGTCTTTTTTTCTCCCGGTCTGCAGATTTGACCAAGCACTTCCCAAGCTTTCCAGAGCAATTCCCTTCTGAAGCAGCTGCCCACCTCACTGCCAGGCTCATTGGATATGGACATCTCAAGCAGGTAGAAGTAGTTTTCCTGGTAGCAGCCACATTTTGTCAGCAGCTTTAGAAACTACTGCCCAGTGCTCCCTTTGCTGACTCACAGAGCTCACGGAGCTAATGTGTGGTTTGCAGAAACCTTGTAAAGAAGCAATTCATTAACAAACAGCTGGAAAAATTTGGAAACTCAGTGCAATACTGTGGAATTTGAGTCCCACTGAATACTTTTTAACTTTTCATGGTTTGAATAAGGTTGCAGCCATTTGTAGATGTTATACATGTTTTGCAGGTCTGACATTTTGTTTCTTAAGCAGCTTGTGCAAGCAGAAACTTGGTTTTGCAGAAAAAGGTTTTGCAGAGCTATCCTTGGGAGAAAAAACAAGGAAAAAAAGAAAAAGTTGGAGAATTCAAAGTTACAGCTCTTTTTTTTTTTTTTAATATAAGTTATGTAATTACCTACTTAACTTGATGACAGTTACTTATTTTTCACTAGATCCATTTAATGATAATTCTGCTCCATTTTTGCCAGACATTCTGGTATGGATTAAGATAAAATTAGGATTAATCCTAATCCTTGCATTTATATTTTCTTCCATCCTCTTTTAGACAAAACTTTTGTCTACAAGTCCTCCTCTGTTGACATTAAGTAGGATTTACTTTTACTAATTCTGGTTACCACTGTGTGATTACTGATTCTTTTCCTCTCCCCCATGGTATACCAAACTGCTGGATATTCCAATTTTTGCCTGGGGTCTTAGAAGCATTAGCTACACTACTCAGTCTGTGCAGTCTGAGTAGTCTGTGAAGTCTGATGCACTCCAGGTCTTAAGTTTAAGTGCCTGTATTGCTATATTTAATTAGTTATCTGAACTCTGCCTACTATCCTAACCTGTTTTTTTATCTGCTACACTTTGTACTGTGACTGCTTTCTGGGAGAGACACCCAGCTGCTTTATCTAGCCATCACTAACCATGAGGTGGTTTCTACAGCCAAACAGATATGTCTAGGGACCACAAACATCTGCTCAGGCTCTCTGATAAGCTCAGCCCCTCTTTCCCTGCATTGATTATGACTACAGATAGCATTTGCTGAGATGAGTGCTATGGGCAATAATTTGTCCCAGAGCTCATAGAAGATACAAGTTCAAGATTCACCTTATTGCTTGTAAATTTAAGTCTTAATTATTAAACTATCTTTCCACTTCATCCCTGTACAGTTTCTGATCTTTGTGTTCTCTTGCTATTCCTTATTATTTCCTACTTCTTCAACAAATTATACTCAATTTAAAGAGACAATAACTTCCTTAGAGTCTTTTGAGTCATTAGCTAAATCTTTCAATGATTATTGGAACGCAATAAGTCTATTAATATTTTAACTTTTAATAGTATGCACATCCCTAGTTAGTTTCCCAGGATACACTTAGTTTTCATTGTTCCATGCTCACTTGTTTAATTCATTCACTGCTTCACTGACATGTAACAACAATCACAGACAGAAACTCCAACAATACTCTTGTGTCTGAGATGTGAATATATCGCTGTATACTTTTGTCTAGTAAAAGAAATGTTCCAGCAGAATGTGAATAGCTTTTGTGCAAAATTTGAGGTGGTAAAAACCCCACAATATTCAGGCCACAATACTGTAACAGAGACCACAAATTTTAGTTTTGGACTTGCTCCAGCAGTTCCATGTCCTTTTTATGTTGGGGGCAGCAGACCTGGATGCAGCACTCCAGGTGGGGTGTCACAAAAGCAGACTAGAGGGGCAGAATCACCTCCCTTGACCTATTGGCTGTGTTCCTGTTGATGCACCCCAGAATACAGCTGGTTTTCTGGGCTGTAAGTGCACATTGCCAGCTCCTGTCATTTTCCGTCAGCCAAAAGACAACCAAGAAACTAAAAGATAGAGCCAGTAACAATTCTATGACCCTGGGTCACAAATTGAGCTGCTGAAGCAGAAAGAATATGGGGTAGCTAGCAGCACTAGAAAACTTTCAGATCACTAAGCAAGGTGTTAGTCACTCAAGAAAAAATATAAAAAGTACAGGCTCCATTTTTCTTGCCTTAGTTTAAAAAATATATGTAGGAATGTGGAGAGGAAAGTAGCAAATAGTTGTATACTGTAAGCAGCTTACTGGAAAGTCTTGAGACAATGAGTAAAGATATTTGGTTATATATCCTATTAAGTAGTAAAATATATTTTGTTTCTTTGAGATTATAATCCTGTTCAATATCTGCAGGCTGTAGTTGAGGAACAAACTGATTTCAATGTATTTCTTTTTGTCTTAAATGCTTGGATTATTTCCTTGCCTGGTTTTATTTTTCCTTTGTGCAGGTGTAAATTGTTTTTTCAAAATGAGTGTGATAAATTTCCAGATCCAATTGGAAATATTTTACATTTATCCTAAAGAAGTAACAGGACTCCAATAAGAGTACAATAACACAGATTCAGAGCCCTCTGGGATTTAATTAATTGTAGGACAAATAAGGTCTAATGCTGCACATTATACATGGAAATCTACTCTTTACCAGTCTCTCCACTTTTACAATTAACTAGCTGAGCAACGTAAAGAATCCTCCAGAATGAAAAACACATTTTTTTACAAAATTACTGATCTCCCATCAGAAATTAAATAGTCATGTCAGATCACAAATAACAACATGTTATGGACCTATCAGTAGAAATGCAATAACAGAGAAAACTGATTCCCCAGGTTTCTTCATGAGAACAGCCAGAAAACAGGCAGAAAAATGAGCAGAAAATCGCCCAATGACATAAAGTCCTCCTTTTAAAGAATTTTCAAGGAAATGATGGAATTTGGTGCATTATGTCTTGTGCCTTGCCTGTTCCAAATGACAATTCACTATTGCTGTCAGGACACACACCAGAAATCTTCTGGCCTAGAGGCCATCTACAATCTTAAGACTGATTCCCTTTTTCCACAAGACAGATAAATCACCTCTGATATCACAAATATGCACAATTTCTATATTTTTCTGAGTAATATCATCTGAAGTGATAATATCTTCGTCTAAGAGCACTAAGATATTCTGGTTCTTATTACAATACTGCCTAAGTATAAGAAAGCATGAGATATAGTGGGAGATACATGTTCATCACCCCTAAATGATATCTCATGAAGCCAATTCAATTTACTATGGAGGTTAACCTTCACCAGTGCTAGATACAAGCTGAGAAAGTCTAAGTCACACTGACTACCCAAATAAAGATCTGTTGACTATAATAGGAGCTTAAACAGGTGGCTTACCTGTACATGTGGAAACATGGATTTTATTGTTTTAAGTCCCAGAACGGACTTCTAGAAATGCAAGAAAAGTAAAACTATGCATTTTTTTTAACCTGGCATCACATGATGATTAAGTGTAAATTTCAGAAATTTATTTACATATTATTATATTATATTATATTATATTATATTATATTATATATTTATTTCTATTATTTTTATTTTTATTTGTTGTATTTAGTAATTTATTTGTTCAATACAACTATAACCTTCCATAATTTACTGTAATAGAGCTGAATGCCACTTTGAATGTCTGTCCTGCATTTTATTTTTTCATTAAATGAATTAAACTGTAAAAGGCCCATTTTTCAAAGCTGCTAAACTGAAACCACACCACTAGCTCACAACAGATTTGAGTGAGATTCTATATCTAAACCCCATGATTTTCCCACTGTTTGAAACAGTAGTGAAACTAGTACAGGATGTCAAAGGAGAAGTATGCAAATGAGTGAAAATATATCCTCTGAAGGCCTCTGTACTATTTTTATTTCTTCCTGCTAGGGGCTGCAATCAAACAATGCACACTGAATATTCATTATGGAGCTGAGTAATCGATTCTATTATTTGCTTTTATACACATCACAAAACTAAGTTCAGAAGAGAAAGACACATCTGGTTGGATGCTGAAGCAAAGTCTCTCTGACTCTTTCACTTCCAGAATGCTGACAGAGACAGTATTCAGGAAATGAAATGAATTCCTCAAGAGTTCAAAAACTAACATGAAAGACCATTTTTGCTGTTGTAAATAACTTACTTTTTTTTGCTGACAGCAGTATAAATGTGCATATTTATGTTATCAAATGTATGATCCTCAATAATTTGCTTTAAGAGGGACTAGGCTTCATTCTATATATGGAATATTCTCTATAAAATGCCTGGATTTACATAATCTTCAAGTTATTTTTATTTACACTTTCATGTTAGTCTTACAAAACAGTTATCACTTTAATAAAAATTGATATGAACTAAGCCTTGAGAGGTTTATGAAAAAAAAATTTAGTAAAAGATTATATATAAACTGTGTTTCAGTCTGGCAAGAAGCAGAAAGACAGAAAGAGACAATTTTGTTTTATTCCTAGGTTGCATTATTCCTACCATGTGAATGACTTCTTTTTCATGTTCTTGTAGCTGTGAACAAAACTGTCAAGGGAAATCGTCTTAAACACTTTGCTTATCCAAACGTACAAAAACTTCTCAAACCTCCTTTAGCTTTACAGGTCTAATGGGAGTAGAAATCTTTCAAAATTTTATTTTCCACCTGTGTTCTCTAACTTTTAGAATATTAATCCAAATCCCAGTGTGCTTCCATTGCTGCAATGCCAGTGTAATTTTAAAAGTTCTCTGTTCAGCATGATTTAGAGTATATAGCTTCCCTCACTGTTTTATGTTATTGACAGTAATAAAGGCAATGCATGTGGCTCCTTTGTTTAATAGATGATTCATGATCTGTAATACTAAGCTGGAACCTTATAAACTCACGACAGAAAAGACCAGTGTTAAAAAATATTTACCCTAAAATTATTAGGTGATTCATAATAGTGCATATAGAATTTGATTAGTATTTCCTCCTATAGATAAGGCATCACAAAACATAATTAAGAATACTTAGAAACACCACTTCCACAATTTAAGAATGATTCATGACATTCTTTGTCTTACTGGAAACAACTTGTGAATATAAATGTCCTAATTTCTGCTTAATCAGCAAAGGGTTCCACAACACAGACACAATGTTATAGACATTTTTCAAGTTTATCTCTTCATGAACTCATGTGCCTTTGTAGAAAAATCTAAAAACCAATTTGTTGAAAGCAGCAATTTAAACAGTGATATGAATTTCAGAAGAAAATTTATTTCTAAGAATTGACTTTTGTGTTCCCATCACAGAATTTTGTTTCCTTGTTTGTTTTTCCCCTTTCTTTGAATGCAGACCACTCTTACACGTTCTTAACTTTGGCAGCGGTTAATTTGCAGATGTTTTCAAAATGTGAGCAATGCAGTGTAACGAGTATTTCTCTGCAGTCTGGTCAATAGCATATAAGAAATTGGTTGATGGGGAAGAAAGAAAACAGTCAACAGAGACTACACACTCTTGGTTTATTGTGTGGAGTGGGAGCTCTTTTTTAAAAAAGCAGTTTTTGTGCTAATTTTTCAAGTTTCTGTCTCCTACCAACAGGGAAATATAAAAGTTATTGGAAATGCTATCTCTTGAACAATGACTAAATGCATTTAGAGTTTAGTCCCCACAGGTAAGTAATAGGTATTTGAGCCTTTTCTCCTATTTTTTATAAGGGCAGTAAAATTGTGTGATCAAAAGCAAAAGTAATTTTAACAACATAATACAAGGGATGTAGGCAATTTGGCTCAGTATCAGATAAACATTTACTTTGGGTATCCATGAAAATCAGAGGAATTGCTATTTGTGAGTCTTGGCCTGGGACGTGCTTAATCAGCCAGAATTTTCTATTAATGACTTCTGAATAGTCGTGACAAAACTAATTACTTTAAAGAGTTTTGGCAGGATAAGACATGACATTTTATAATGGTAAATAATATCTCTCCTTCTCAGTATGCATTACTGCTGTGCTGTGTGCAGTGCATACAAAAAAGGAATGGGCTATGCATTAAGTTCATCAATTAAGAATTCTAATGAAAGGGTTTTTCATAGTTCTGAGGTCCTCTAGTTATTCTTAACAAGAAATGTATAGGATTATTCTCATAGTCTCATGTTTGTGGTTTTTTGCTTCTTATTTAGCTGGATCTTTTCTTGTTTAGTTAGTTTTTAACTAAAGTAGAGGTGAATCCAAGGAGAGCAACAATGGATTAGAGAATAAAGCACTGTTCAGGATTTTTTGCAAGACTATTACAAGCTGTTCATCTTAGCTTTACCTCTCACTTGGGTCCAAATTCTTCAAGGTCATCTTCTTTGCTTTTAAATACAACATAAATCAAATTATTAGCCTTGGTGTACAAACACATTCCTGAGGATTAGAAAAAAAGCATATGGATCACGTTCCTTAGGATTGTTTTCCTTAAATCCTCAGTGATTTTTCTCCCAGCCTGTATTTAAAGGATATCAGTATTTGCTTTATATTATCTAGTCATATTTCTGAGTTGAAGGGAGAGTAAACACTTAGTAAAAGGTAGAATTTGAATGGATTTGCAATTTATTATGGTATCACTTGACATTTCCAAGCTACGGTATATGATACATTAAATAACAGCTATGATAAAAATTATTATCATACAGAGAAGATTTTTTACAAGAATTACAAGTGCTGAGTTCCCTTCTTGAATTTAAGTTGTTATAACATGTTATTTCCTCTTTTGTAATGATAATGGGCAAATTTCATGCCAGAATTTTAAAACATATTAGAACTATACTCAGCATATAATTGATGTGAGATAATATAATGTTCTAGGAACGCAAAAACAGGGAAACCTTTTGTAGGCTGCCGTTCAGGTTCCAAGCTAACCAAAACCAAAAAACTGCAATACTTACAGTATTGTTCTTTTGTATTCGTAGGTAGAAGAGTGTTGACAACACAGCAGTGTCTTGGCTGGTGCTGAGCTGTACTCACAGAGCACCAGGGCTGTGTCTCCATCAGTCCCCCCCCAGCAAAGAGAGGCTGGGGCTGGAGCAGAGCACGGGAAGGGACACTGCTGGGACTGCTTACCCAAACTGACCAAAGGGATATTTCGTACCTATGACATCTGCTCAGCAATAGAAGCCGTGACAGGGGAAAATGTTCTGAAGATGTTTCTTCCAAAACAACCCTAAAGATCCCCCCCTTTCCCTCAGCGTATTTTCAATCACATCCATTGTTCATGCACGATTTTCTTTTTCCTTAGAATTAAATTCATTAGAATTTGTTCATTTTTTTTTCTCTAGGTTTTCCTGAAGAGTTTCTACTTCAAAAACAATCCAAGACACTTATATTAGATTCAATTTTTAAATATCTGTCTTCTGAAATCAGTCAAAACTTACAAATCTAATTTGTCCTAATATGATACTTTTAGCAGACTACCTTTATTTTGTTCTTTCTTAGGCAAAGATGCCTTGACTCATGTCTGATTGTTCTAAGGTTCTGCTCAAATTTGTTATTTTACAGTAGAAGATCATTCAAAGAAAAAAATAGCACTACTAAATTCAATGTTGCTGTAATTTTCCTCATTAAAAGGCAGTGTTTTGCCACTGGCCTTTGGAATGTCTAACCATCAACTATTATTAAAAGATCAGTCAATTGTTTGAAATTCATTATGAAAGCATTTTTCAGATGGCATTGTTAATTGAATTTGACATTAGTTGTACTTTAGGGTGAGGTAATTAAACTTTGCATGTTATTGACACTGATTAGTCACATGTATGCTTAACTTTGGTAATTTTTAGAACAAAATATAACAGTATTTAAACATATTTAAGACAATTCTCGTTTTTCATTTTACAAATTCTTTTTCACTTGAATATAAACTCAAAAGGTTGGAATTTACATTTTTAAAGTGGTTCTTTGTTATGTTAAGTTATTTAAATGCAAGCTATCTAATAAGACTTGCTATGGCCCCTCTGACCTAGAACTATCTCTCCATTAAAAAAAATAAAAGAAACAAAAATCAAAGAAAATAAAATTAACTGGAAGAGGAAATCTGAGCCTTTCTCAGTTTTAGATCCTGGCCCACAAAGTAAGGCCTTCTGTCCTTTATTTTGCCTGAAGGTTTCTTACATTCTGAAAAGTCTTCCTTTAACATTACAGAATATCATTAAAGATAATTATCTTTCCATTTTTCTTGCACACATGAAAAGTGTTTCTGATACAATATTTCACGTATATTTTCTTGGTCTGAGAGTGACCTTGTCTATGACACTGTATGAGAGAATGAAGGATTCATCTCAATTTTAGTAAAATGAAGGTTGAGTCCTCCTCTAAGCAGTGTGTCTTGATTCCCAAGTCCCAGTGGAATGAGGAGAGGACAATGTTTTCTACCCCTCATGCACATCAGTAGAACAATGAACCTCATTCTTCCACAAAACACAGAAGATCACTTCTGGTCACTTCTTCCAGTCATCTTATGTTACATTGGAAATCTGTGGCAGGAGTGGCAAGTTAAGCCCATCTGTGGAATCCCAAGTGAAAGAGCTGGAAGTACTAGATCCTGTTTGTAAAGAATAGAATAAATTGAACAAACAAACCTTTGTTCATAAGAGACGTAGCTAGGAGAGAGTCCACAGATAAATTAAAAATGTGAATCTGAAGTGTATTTACTTTTTAAAGACAGCACTTCTCTTCATATTGTAACAGGTACTATAGTTTATATTCAAAATATGCTGCTCATAAATAACATTAAAAGTCTTGCACTCCCTCCTAAGGGCTTTTTCTAGTCATTTACAGGAAAAACTTAAGTATATGCTGAATAATCTCACTTTCCCTTCTTTATCTTATTAAAAACTATCATTTATTCAAATTTTTTTGCTTTATTTTCTGTCTTCTGTGTTTATGTTTGGAAAAGCCCACATTTAGGCTGGAAATTTTCACCATAGTTCTACTTCAGTATAGTTTATTTCTCAAGCTATCCTAAAAAAATGTTCCCACTTATTTTTATAGATGTCTCATTTTAATTCTTCCCAAGACAGCAAAGTAATTACAAAATAGAGTAAGTTCTATGAAAAGGTACTTGTAGTTTAACACCAGTCAAGTACTAGGACAAAAATTAAGTCCATCCAGCTAAAAGCAGGAGTGCAATGTAAAAGAATTAGAAATGTTGGGCATTGATATCCTACAGCCTGCAGTAAATGGTGATGGTAAATATTATTTCAATCTCAGTATAGCAATGTAAAGAAGTTATATTGCTTAATTTTGTGGAGGACAGATCAGTTACACATAATGAAACCAATCACAATTTAACAGATTTAGGGAATACACATTCATAACATCACAACTGTCTTTCCCAACAAATTGGTAGTTATAAATATTCATGTAGTGAATATAAAGGCTCTTTTATTTACAATTGGAAATGTAAGGTAACAAGATGTCCACTGTAGAAAAACAAAAAACCGAAAAAACAACAAAACAAACCCCAAACCAAACCTTGTTTTTCTGTAACTTGTAAATTTTCCAAACACTGGACTTGAAATTTTTAATCAGGAAATCTTTTTCCATTACTATTGTTATAATAATTAAAATTCTACTAGACTTTCAATTGTACATCTCAGTTTGCATCTCTTTATTATTTGGCTCTAGGATCTTTTCTCTACTCTAAGTCTTATTCTGCCAGAACATAACTCTGGGATGTTTATATGTAGAAATTATAGATAAGAATCTGTTATGATATTATGAATGAAAATTGAATTTTCAGTTTAATAGAGATTTAGTTTATATTTTTAGATGTGATGCACATTCATAAGTTTCTCACCATACCTGTTGTTCCAGTGAAGCGAGGATCAATGACCATGAACATTAACACAATCATCCCATTGTAACTCTAATATTAAAACACAAAGAATTTTTGTAGGAATAAAAACCTAAATACAGTCAAATTATTTAGTACTATATCAGCAAATTTCATACATTTCCATGCTCACCTTGATCATTCCTCCTGATTAAGGACAAAATAATTTAAAATTTACCAAAATATTCATTTTACTGACAGTGACTAGTAGTTGCAAGGACTTTCACAGTCGTGGGATGAGCGTTCTGAAACATTTCCTTGGAAGAGATGCTGACACTTTTGGACAGCCTCATACACTGGCAGGCCTTATTCAGTCCAGTTTGCAGTGCTCAGCTTCTCTTTTAGGGGTGATAATGGCCAGGGTAGTTGAAGAGAAAAATGCTTTTGTGCCATGTGTAAGAACAAATTAAACATTAATTGTGTATAAATTACTTTAGGATCACAGACAAGGTCTCCAATGTTTTGCCCATTGGGAGGTTATCTGGCTTTTAATTAATCTGATGATTCTCCTCCCTTAACTTTCAGTTCAGTTCAAACTTCTGTTTGCTACCATGACAGAGTAGTGATTTTTAGTTTCTGATTCTCTGTACTCTCATTTAATCTTTACACTCAAATAGATCACAGAATCATGGAATAAGCTCTGTGGGAAGGGACACTCCAGGGTCATTGAGTTGAACCCGTAGCCCTGCATAGGATCATACCCAAGAGTCACACCATGTCCTGAGAGCACTGTCCAAATGTTTCTCTATCTCAGTCTTGGTGCTGTGACCACTTCCCTGGGGAGCCTGTTCCTCTGGGGTTCTAATACCTAACCTAAACCTCCCCTGGCACAACTCCAGGCCATTCCTTTGTGTTCTGTTCCTGGTCACTGCAGAGAAGGGATCAATTATTTACCACAAGATTGCTTCTTCAAATGTTATAAATAGAACAGCAGTTAGTGTTTCTCTGAAATATGACTAAAAAGCAAAAGAAAATAACTTACTGTGCTATATGTGTACCAGGTAAAATAATACCCTTTTATCAAAATCAGCTTTTTAATAGAGTTTAAAACTTTTGTCCAAAAAAGTGTACACCAGAAAACTACAAAGAATTGAGAGTGCAATTCAAATGTATGCAGAATTATTAAGCTTAGAAAGGGATTTTGTGAAACTTGTTTTGTGACTCTACTTGTAGCATCAGAGAAAAAAGAAGACCAAGACTGGAATATGTGAGGTATGTCAAAGATTTTCCCATTCCAATATTTTGGATCTCCATATTTTACACCAATGAAATTTTGCACAAGGGAAGATCAGACTCAAATCTTAAGTGGGAAATTCAAGTGTTTTAACTGAAGCTTTAGTACTTTTATACTTCCTGATTATGAGTGGTATGGCACCTCCAGCCTAGATCATTCATTTTGTGTATGCAATCATCTGCTGCTTTGGCCTTTTCCTGGGAAGACCAGTCCTTTCCATGCACCATACCCTGGCAAAGACCCCAAGCACTCTGCGGGTCTGCAACTCAGCTTCCCTGCTTTAAAAAAGCTCTGCTGCTGACTTATCAAGTTATCTCTGGAAACTGTTCCCTCCTTTGGAGCATGAGTTCTTTGATTTGTAAAGCAGTTATGATTATAATGGATACCAAAGTATGTATATATTTGTACATTTGTATGTGTGTTTTTGCTTTTGTATATGTGGATAACATGCAGCAATCATTAGTATGATTCTTATTTTTTAGTAATTCATTCAGCCACAAGAAATGTGTAAGAAATGTTTTAGTAAAGATATTTTAGTAGGGAAAATGAACTCACCTGCTAGAAAAGCTAAAATAAAACAGCAAGCATGATATGAAGCACATAGAAAAGCAATGATGGCTGGAACTTAAGCAAAAAAAGGAGCAGTTTAAGTGTGCACACCAATATGTGTGAGCTTAGGCATGAAGTTTTAGAGGATTTAGAAGAGAGTGACAGAGAATTAAATTTTGGGAAGTGGGTAAAGACTTCTAGCAGTCAGATTTGCTGGCAGTCATGCTGATCTTCTCAAGCACACAATATTCAGAAACCATTTCCTATACCTGTTCCTTACTTGGAAGTCTGGTCAGATTAACTATGAGCTAAAGTTTATGCTCTCAAGCAGCCCCGGGGCTTAGCTTCCAGCAATCCTTTATAGTTAGCACATTATTCATCTTCAACTGGAGATGAACTTGAAAAATAGCTGAAATATCTTCTAAATACCAGCCAGATGTAGAACTGCCATAGGTTCTACTCATGGGAAAATGTCACTGTGTCTGTTAATCAACATTTTATTTCAGCTGAATCTCTTTTGACAACAATGTTTCTGAGGACAGTATTCAGGCATGATATGAGAAACTCAATAGCATCTCACTGCAGGTGTACAGGTTATGCCATGTCATATGTGACCTCAGCCAGCCAAGTGCAACATTTTCCTCTTGTGCCTCCCTTTCATAAATTCCAACTTTCTCCAAACTGCTTTCATCTTTCTCTAAATTTCACGTCTTTAGACAGAAATAGTTTTTAGACTTACCTTATCAGTACCCCAATGTGTTTACATGCCAGAAAGAAATAGCATAAAAATAAATTCTATTCATCAGTGACAGGCAAATATTTTAATTTTCATTTGTTTTGACAGGACTTAGTTTGCCATAGGTAATACACATTTACAAGTTATATTCTATTAGTGCATCACAACATGTTACAATGAATTACAATTTGTCATATAGTATTAATATTATGTTGTATCTGAGAGGGCATTGCTTCCATCTAAACACATCAAGAAGTTAGCAAACTTATGGAAATTTTATGTGTTTTCTGGATCTTCAGCTCTTAAAAGATGGGGGAGTTTGTTGTTGGTCAATGGAACAGATAATTGTTAATGCATGTTTTGGCACCAAGTACTAAAATCTATTGATTGAAATTTTAGATTTTTTTTTTTTTTCTAATTATACTCTGGCTTTTAAAAATTCGATTAACAAGCTTTAATGCAACATAGAAACTCCAACATGCAGAATCCACTAGTGGCCTAATCCTGTGCCATTTAAGTAATTTGGGACTTTGTCACCACCTTCATCTTTTTGTTCCCTATCTATAAAAGTGTTCAAGCTCAGGTGATGTATGAAGTGCAATGCATTCTAAGCAATGTTTGCTCTGATTGTTTCATGGAATACCATAATAGGATTGCAATGCTAACTGAAATCTTGTGCATACTGAGGAAAAGGAATTAGGAAGGACAAATTAGACGTTTTCAGGAAATGGTGGAAGCACACTGATCTGATGATTCCTTATACAGTCATCTGCATATTTGAAGCAGAGGTAAAATATCATGAGATTTAGAAGAAAAGATTATTCTATGCAAATATTTGTTACAGGGTGCATGGGACAGAAAAGCATCCCACAGTATTAGATACTTCTCATTTTAACCTAATAAAAACATAGAATTGAAAAAAGATAAAATAAAAAGCTTGTACTAAGAAATTCATGGACTAACATATGATTAGACACACAATTGAACATTTAAATACTTGTTTAGCAAAATCTTTTTTCATAGGTGCAGTTCTCTGATGCTTTAGTAAGAGCTTTAATGAATATATACCTTACAAAATGTTCATCTAGACATGAACTCTGAATCTGAATTTATATATTATTTTGTTGCGAATAGTTGTAATCTAATTAACTACTGTTTAGTATTTCCTATTAGCACTTGTTGCCAAGGGTTTCATATTGATTTAAAATAATATTTTTCCAGAAAATATTAAATGCACAGAAACTATGCATATTAATTTCTTTATAAATTATATATATTAAAATCTATACATATGAAGAACATAAAAACTTAACTCTGTCATTCACGAAAATGCCATCAGAATCACAGCAATTTCACCGGTCTCCAGCTTTAGAAAAAAATATTTGCATTCATTTTAAGGTATCCTTTTCATTATGATATATTATGAATATCTTCTTGACCCAACACCTAGTTGATCTCCAGCATCACTGTTAAGGTTATAGAAAACTATTAAAGCTCTTTCAGTGTAATTTTTGAAGAAGGGATTTAACAAATGTTTACTGAAATATATGTCTAAGTGATTTTGTGTTAATCTGCATGACCTGTCAACATTCATTTAATAATTTCATCGTGTTCTCTTTTATATTCATGTTAAAACCCTGCTTTTTTGGGTTGTTTTTTTTTTTTTTTTTTTTTTTCTTGTTAGTGGGATGCGTTGACTTTGTCTGGCTGTTAAATGTCCACTAAGCCACTCTCTCACTTCCTCTCCTCTGCGGCACAGCAGAGTAAATAAGATCAAAAACTCATGGATTAAGATAAAGTCAGTTTAATGAAGAAAAGCAAGGCTGCATGGAGAAGTGAAGCAAAGCAAGAAGATTTATTATTTATGTGCAATCCTCATGCAATATCTAATGTCCAGCCTGTTCCTGGGGAGTAGACGCTCTATATGTACCTTGTCATGTTTTATTAGCAAACTGACTAAATCACAGATGTTACTCTGGATTTCTTACATGTTATTCAATGTTTTCTACTTGAATAAAGCCTGAATGTTGCAACTTTATTGCTAAAGGGGAAAGGAAAAAGGCTTCCTACCCTAATAACCAAAGGAAAAGAAAGGGCCTTGAGTCAAATAATTTTACTGTTTACTGCAACCAAAATTCTTAAGCCTTTCAGTCAAAAAAGTTGTTGGAAGGTAGCTTTGCACAAATAGCACCATTTAAAAAGTTCCCCTTAGTTTATAAACATTATAAATTTAAAAACACCTGGAAAACACAGATTTTTATTTTGTTTTCAACAGCATTAATAAAATAGAACAATTCTAGGGTTTTTCATTTTGTTTGTTTTTTCTTGTTTTATTTTGAAGGTGTATTTTCACCTTTTTTCTATTAACACTAAGTCAAGAAACCTTACTTTTGATAGCTGAGGAGTACAAAAATGTCCTACTTCATAAGACACTGCTAACCTCTAAAATGTGAAGCCTTTTTGGAAACTAAATTAGGCTAATACAGCTCTAGACCTAAAGTTCAAAAACTCATATGCATATTTCAATAAGCATATAATAAACATGAGAAACACTATACAAAGTACCCTCCCCATATTCAACCTGATACAATAGGAAGAAAGGCACATGAATGTTTTGGGGGTTTTTTTGTGCATTTACGTTTAAAATATAAAAATTAGAAATTAATTGTGTTTTGCGGTTACTTTATATTTTTTCCTCTTTTTTTTTTTTAACTTTCATTAAAAACAAATAAATTAATACCAGAATATCAGGTACAGCAAAGTCTTGAGGCTCACAGACAAGTAGGGAGCCATTTGCAAGAATAGTTAACAAATAAGACAGACACACACGCACCCCCTTTCTCATCTGGCTTGCTCACTTTGAGAGAAGAACTTTATAGAAAGTTTCTACTGGAAACCAAAACAATTTTTTGATGCCAGGAATCTACAGAAGCAGTTGTGCTGAGTTTATTTCACATGAATAAAGAAGAATTGATTGGTGAAATGCCCATGGAGAGCAGCCTTGACTGCAGCTCCTATGAGAAAATGCTGTTTGAGATCCTGAGAAAAATGAGCAAGAAAAACAACAGATCAACAACCACAAGCCTCTGGAGAGGATCCCATTTTGTTTAGTGTTCTGCTTGGTGGGATCCTTTGGGAGACTGTCCTGGAAAGAAAAATGGCACCAGAGAGCTGGTTGACCTCCAAGGACAATGTCCTCAAAGCACAGAAGGATTTGCTCTGACATGCGGGAAGTTGACCAGGTGAGGCAGAAGGTCGGTGCAGATAAACAAGAAACTCCTGACTGAGCTCAAATGTAGAAAGGAGGTGCAAGGAGGGGTGGAGGCAAGCACAGGCCACTTGAGTGGTACCAAAGAGACATTGCTTGTATGTGCTGGGTTGGAGATCCAAAAGCCAAAGCAGGGTGAGAGTTAGAACTCGGAACAGATGTCAAGGGCAGGAGGACAAGCTTATAGAAATCCCCTGCTAGGAGAAGGAGTGTTGAGCACACTGCTGTCTACTGCTTAGTGGGGAGAGGACCTGGTGATGATGGACATAGAGAAAGTTAAGGTACTCAATGGGGTTTTTTGAAAGCTTTATTCCTAGGTCTTAGAGATCCCTGATCCAACATTCAGGCTTTGTTGATGTCAAAGTAAAGGCAGAGTGAGAGATCACTTGGTGTAACACAAGCCCACAGCACAGGATGGTTTGCAGTTGCAGGTGCTGATGGAGCTGGCTGATGTCTTTACACCTTTTTCAATAAAAGGAAAGAAAGAGTGTGGGGAAACTGCAGTCTAGGCAGTCACATCTCAGCTTCTGGAATTCAGGTCCAGAAAGCCTCAGAAAGGAAAGAATGAGCAGAGATCTGAAATGAGTTATGTGGAGAATTTCACTGACAATGATAGCATTTTTGAGATAATTTAAAATTGCTTTTAAGAAGTTTATAAATCAGTCTAGGACACTTTAACAAGTCATAAAAAGTGCAAACCCATAAATCAGCTATTTATACATCAATTAATCGGTCATTGGCACCAGCAATGGTTCTCCCCAACTAGAGTTTTCTGTTAATCTTTTCTCTAATTTGTGTTTAGATCTAGTAATTGATCTAGTACAGAATGTTTTTTTTTCAGAAAACTAAAAATTATCTACCAAATGTTATATACTTTCAGATGAGAAAGCATTTTCATTTGGATAACTGAAAAGTAATTTCTTTTGCAAAACCAAAATTTTTTCACATCTAATCTGTGTCCAATGAAATCCCAGTCAATCTGGGTGCATTGTTCTTTTGTCTCATATAGCTTTACTTAAAAAGAAAGGAGAAAAAGTGTTGCCTTAAATACATGAAATGCTGATGTGGCATGAAAGTCTCCTTTTTATTTTGCTATCAGTCAGCTTGTCTAGAACTCCTGACAATGCTTTGCCTCTGACAGAGCCATATATAACATGATGTATTTGTATGGAACACATCGTTGCTTGGATATGCACTTGATAGTCATGTTATTAAAAGAACAAATTACTTCAGGTTTTTTAGAGCACTAAAGAAATTACCTTCAAATTTTATACACAACAAAGAATGTAAAAATATTTATATAAATACATAAAACTGATGCTCCTATAAAATTCACAAAGTTACAGCAATTAAATTTATTGAGACTGATGATTTTATTACTGAGACTGTTTAAGCCATAGGTGTCTATTTCAAATTAGAATGTTCAATTAAACAAAAAATCAAATCTTTTAAAGAGTGAGTATTAAATAGTAGAGCTTAAGTTCAGATTGACAGACCTCTACTGAATTCCATTCCATTCCTGATCAGATAACTTAGTCTATACTTAATCTGCTAAAGAGGAAAAAAAATCAAAGCAAGAACTCACTAGGCAGAACCTCTTGAGGTAATCTCCAAACCAATTTATAAGAGAAATTAACACTCCATTTCTATATAGACATAAAACAAAAAAAAAAAACAAAAAAAAAAACCAAAAAAAAAAAAAAAAACCAAAAAAAAATCCCCACCTACCAAAGAATAACCCCAAACATACCAAAGAAAACCCTCCAAACCAATGTCATTTATTGTATTCCTTGATGCAATATTTCTTATACATTGAGAAACTACTGCTAACAACTTCCTGAAGCCAATGACAGTGCTTCTTTGGTGAAGAGTTCAAGGAAATGAAGATGAGATAAGCCTTATTACTCCTTGTTTAAGAAAACTCAAGGAACTCCAGGATGCACAACATCTGCTCAGAAGGACTGCTTGCACAGCAGGTATTGCCTTTCCTAGGTCTGGGAACAGGGGACTTGGCATGTACATGAGGACAGCTGCCTCACTCTACTTGTCATACACTGTGTAGATCAATTCTGAATAACCTGAATGTGCAGGGACAGGTTCAGAGCAGGAACTAGTTACTTCTCACACTTAATTGGGCAGAGAGAATTGCCGTATAGGACAGTAAAATGCGCACCATTTTCCTATAGGACAGCACTGTCCCAATGGAATAGCATAATTATTTCGCATGGACTGATAGCAATAGGAAAACAGGAGAAAATTTTAAACTAAAAAGAGCTATTTGGATTAGATGTTAGCAAGAAATTCTTTGATATGTTGGGGCTGATGTCCTGTTCCCTAAGTGTTCAAGCCCATGCTGGCTGGGGCTTTAAGCAATCTGATCAAGTGGGAGGTGTCCCTGGGTATGGCAGGGTACTTTAACTAGGTGGCATTTATGATTCCTTTTAAATCAAGTCATTCTATGATTAAATGCATCTATGATGCACTCCTTCATGCCCCGAAATGTGTATACCTGCTTAGATGTAGACACAAATATTTTTACAACAAGTTTCCCTTCCCCTGCCCCTTCCATTCCCCTTCCCCTTCCTATTTGCCTAGTCAAATCATGATTCCTTTAACTGACCCAAGAGTGAGTGTTAGTTCTGGTAAGCTAATCTGCCAGACTGATCTTCAACACCTCTCAAAGAGCCTTCATTTATTAAGGTGATTTACTGGTTCAATGGAACTGGTGGCATAAATAACAGCCAAGTTACTTTTCCCTTTAACTATGTTTGCTCAGCTTAAAATCTGGGGGTCTCAGTCTCTCAAAAATACTTAATAATCCAGGAAAATGTAATTAATACATTATTAGTATTTCTTCACTTTGTTGAAATGTTTTCTTTTTAGAATCAAAGCACTCCATCAAAACATTTTTGCTTCATTCTATTCACTTTAAGCAGATTCTGAGACATTTGAGTTTATACCTGTCCAGATTTTCCACTGTTGGTGCATACAGAGTCCTAGCTTAGAAAAATTTCACCTGGACTCTCTTTGACTCATGAACTGATTTAGTAAAAGTTTGTGAGCTCTGTGTCTCAGCTGTGCAAAGCAGGAACTCATTGCATAATTGTTCATTACTGCTACTAGTCAGTAATTTTCACAGAGTGCAGATTTTAATTACAGAGGGATGGATAGCTGCTGCCTTGCTTGGTTTTTCCAGCTGGTTCCATGGCAAAGATTTGTTGAAGGATATAGGAGGATATATTTAAATCTAAGACATTCATTCTTACATAAACTTTTTATGAGAAGGCTTATGAATCTCACTCTGCTCATTTTATATTTGCCCAAAACAAATAAAATATTTTCTTAATGTATTCCTCTGTTTCTCTAGGACCAGTGTATAAAATATCTGTCATGTAAAAAAGCCCAAAATTCTGAATCTTATTTTTTAAGATTGATAGCCATTTGCACTACATTCTCTCCTCTTGTAAATTGTATGAAGTAAACAAGGTAATCATCCGCCCTATATTTCTAATAGTATATTTTATTTAAATATAGCTGAAAAGGTGAATCAGTCAGTGAAATCTCTAGATAAAATTCAAAACAATGTCTTCATGGACTAGATGACTTTGCTTCTGGTATTCAGCCTAGGGGAAAAAACTACTAGACCAGGCTGCTCAAAGCCCAATCCAAACTGGCCTTGAAAACTTCCATGGATGGGACACCCACAACTTCTCTGGGCAACCTGTTCCAGTGCCTCACCACCCTCACAGCAAAGATTTTTTGCTAATATCTAATAAAATTCTACCTTCTTTCAGTTTAAAGCCATTCCCCCTTGTAATGTCATTACACACTACAGTCAAAAGCCCCTTTTCCCCTCTCTTGTAGGCCCCCTTCAGGTACGGAAGTTGCTCTAACATCTCCCCAGAGCCTTCTCTTCTCCAAGCTGAACAACCCCAACCCCAGACTGTTCACAGGAGAGGTGCTCCAGCCCTCTGATTCTCTTCTGTCCCTCCTCTGAACTCATTTCAACAGGTCCAGGCCTGTCTCATTTTGGGTCTCCCCACACTCTGGCTCAGCAGCCTGCTCTCAGGATGATCTGACTGTCAGAAAGCTCTACTCAGCTGTAATACTGCTGTACACTTGGAGTAGAGCTAAAAAGAGGTGTGAACATTACTTAGGTTTGGACCAATATCTGGATGAGAGCTTTAAAAAAGACTACCAAATTACAGAGTTCCCCTAAAAATGAAATTTCTTCAAGTTTCATCATGAGACTCTGGTTTGAAGACTGAAGAGCTGTTGAACAAAAAAGTTTCAGGAGTATTTACTGTCCTAAATTTCCTGGGTTAACCCTACTTATCAAAATTTCATAATAATGTAATTAAGAACATGCTTCATGTAACTCTAATCAGCTATCAGCAACTAGTATTTTTGCTATAGCATTGCAATGATTTCCCTGATCATGATTTTTTTTTAGAAACATCTTTCACCTTTGTTAAAATGTAAAACAATATATTTGAAAAAGTATCTGCATACTGTATATATCAATATCTGAAGGGATGGTGAATGGAAGTATCCTTAACACTGAGTCTTTTGGTGCCTAAGGTTTATCAAAAGATCCTGGGAAAAAAAAAAGAAAGCAAACAAAAAAAAAAAAAAATCCCTGAAAATGCATCCTTATAAAAACCTCCTTACTGAGATTTTTCCACATGAAGAAACACCTAATCTATAATTACAATGACAAACAGGGATGCCACACTCTGAGCACCTGCATTGATTCTTGATGATTCATTTAGGATTTTTCCCAGACAACCTGAAAAACAAGTATACTGAAACCAGTCATTGAACTGATGTCCTAGGAATACGAAAGCATCTGAAATTACTAAATATTTCATAAGACTCTGCCATGTGATCAAATTCTCTGATGTCAATGGGACCCTCCATACACCGAAGTTAAATATAGGGAAGGTTTTTAAGAAATATGATATTGAATACCAGTGCAATAAACATTCTGATTACATATATCTTAACTGGACAAGAAGGATAGATTCTGTTTTGGACTACATAGACAAAAATAAGCCTTTAATCAGCTGGTTTATGTTAAGTATCCAAGTAATTTCTACTCAGCTAAAGATATATATGAATTCTGATTTAGACATCAGATGACATGACATCATTCTTTATGACAAGGACCATTTGCTCAAACGCTTTCTGAAACCGGTCCAAATAAAAAGAAAAAGTGAGAGATGCAGAGATATAGAAAAAGGAATTAGACAAGAGATCTCAAGAGATCTGAACTTTCCATTAACTAAGATCTTTTCTCAGAAAAAAAATTAAATTGGCAAATCTTTCCACTTTTGCTGTAGTCTGAGAGAAAAAAAATTTAAAAATGGCAGGATAATGTGCCTTAAATATTTCTCTTTAAAATGTTGACAAAAATAGCAAAGGACTGCTTCAAAATACTGGTAGTCACAAAGACTTGCAAGAGGAAAAACATATACTTGAGAAGTCCATAAAACTGATTTACTTATTTTTATATGACAGCTGTTCCAGTGATATAAGTGATTTTAATCAAAAGTGTATCACAAAGTTCTGTAAAATGACTGTCTATGAGCTACAAGAATCTATAATATTTATTTCAAAATATTTTACCACTTGTGCTCCTTTTGTTTATTGGCATGTACGGAAGATTTGCTTTAGAAGAGTCTTTTATTTTGAACCTTACTGTCTCTTTAGGAACCAGAGCTGATAATCCCTGGTGTACAACACATTTCTAGAAGAACCTATAATTATGTTATTGAAAGAGGACAGAGCGGCTTCTGTAATTGTTCTGCAGCAACATTCAGTGCTGCAAAACACTAACAAACAAAATATTTGGGTTTGCTATGGGGATTACTGCAAGTAGAGTTTGGAAACACAATGTAGATTTTTCTGGCTTACTATTTTACAACATGTTGTTGCAATTAGTACAAAAACCATTGAAATGCTTAACCAAAGCAGACTCTGTAACTCTTTAGAAAAATCTTGATGGTTTAGAAAAAGATGATTTCCTGTAGGCAAATTAAGAAGGAAAGGCCAGGCGCAAGAGTGAGCATGAAAGCAGCGGAATTGGTTTTCAGGGACAGAGCACAGACTAGAAAGGAGAACAGAGTAAGTTTTTTGGTATGTTTAGGGTCTTTCATTATTACCCTTACCCTGGAGTTAGATGTCTAGTCGACTTCACAGACAACTGACAGCCTGGTACATTAAACAGTCTTAACTGATCACCTAATTGACTCATCTTTTCCTCTAAGCTTGCCTATTGCATCTGAGTTGAGCTTCTCTATCACTTACTGATGGTATGCCTGCCTTTCCTGACGTATGAGCTGACAGAGAGATGCAGATTCTGAAAGTTCCTCAGCAAAAGCTGCCTGTATTTTTAGCCAAAATATTAGCTGACAGAAAAAAAGGAAGTGCATAATGAAATATTTTATATGAAATAAATTCATGTCAGCGTCACTAAGATGTTTTGTAACCAAAGTCTGACTGCCAATGTTAAAGCATTTCAGGTTTCCCTCTCTTTAGACTAAGATTTCTCTCTCCCAGGTTTGGTACTCCTCCTGAGGATGTTAGTTTTGCACAGCCTGGGTTTTGGTAGCAGGGGGGCCACAGAGGTGGCTTCTATGAGAAGTTTCTGGAAGCTTCCCCCATGTCCAGTGGAGCCAATCCCTGATGGCTCTGAAGATGGACATGCTGCTGGCCGAGGCTGGGCCAACTAGAGATGATGGTAACTCCTCTGTGATAACAGATTTAAGAAGAAAACCAAAACAATGCGGTGGCACAGTTTTATTTCCAGCCGGAGAAGAAGAGGTGGTGAGAACATGTGAAAGAAAACAACTATGCAGACACCAAAGTCAATGGAGAAGGAAGAGCAGGAGGTGCTCCAGGCACTGGAGCTGAGACTCCTCTACAGGCTGTGGTGCAGACCATGGTGAAGCAGCTGTGCCCCTGCAGCCTGTGGGGATCCACGGGGGATGCAGAGATCCACCCACAGCCCATGGGGATCCACGGGGGATGCAGAGATCCACCCACAGCCCATGGGGATCCACGGGGGATGCAGAGATCCACCCACAGCCTGTGGGGATCCACGGGGGATGCAGAGATCCACCCACAGCCTGTGGGGATCCACGGGGGATGCAGAGATCCTCCTGCAGCCCATGGGGATCCACCGGGGATGCAGAGATCCTCCTGCAGCCCGTGAGGGAGGTGCTCATGCCTGAGCGGGTGGATGCCTGCAGGAGGCTGTGATCCAGTGGGAGGCCCGGTAGAGTGAGAGAGCCCTTGTTCCCGGGCTGGAGCAGCCTGTCCTTGGAGGACTGCACCCCATGGAAGAGTGACCCACAGCACAGCAGTTCTGGGAGGAGTGTGCCCGTGGGAGGGACTCACCTTGCAGCTGTTTTGGGAGAACTGCTCCTCGTGAGATTTGGAGCCATGCTGGAGTTCACAGAGGACTGTCTCCCATGGGAAGGACCCCACAGTGTAGCAGGGGAAGGATTCCTCTCCCTGAGCCAAGCAGAAGAAAACATTGGGTAATGAACTGACGAAAACCCCCATGCCCTGTCTGCCTGGGCTGTCAGCGGGAAGGAGGTAGGAGTTGGGAAAAAAGGTGTTCTTCAAGGTATTTTTTTACTTCTCATTATCCTCCTCTGATTTTGTTAGTAATAAACTTACTTTGTATCTCTAAGATGAGCCTCCTTCACTCTTGGAGTGTTTTCTCCCCGTTCTTACCTCAACTCATGAACCATTCATTGCATTTTTCTCTTCTCTGCTGAGCTGTGGCAGGGCAGAGTGAGTGAGAGACTTTCATGGGTGCCTGGGGTTTGACCAGCCTCAAACCACGACCCTGAGCTGCAGCCAGACACTGCCTGGGGGGTGCCACTGTACTGCTGACAAAGACCAAAAGTGCCAATTTGTAGTTGAGCAAATGATAAAAACAATGGTGTATCAGCACATTTCCTTACCCTATTTCGTTTACTGTTGCACATATTTCCAAGCAGCCTTCTGTAGGGAAAACAATGCAGAGATACATGAGCTAGCATAAATTTACCAGGGAAAAAAGCAACCAACAACATATGGCATGCCTTTTTTGGATAAGGCAGAGATATAGCAGAAATTAATTTTGATTAATTAAACTCTTTTAAAAAAAAAATGCATAGTGGACCAGACATTTTTCTGCACTGATGTGTGCAAGCACTTCTTTTGGACTGTTGTCAGCCAATAAAGCAGGGTGTTTTTAAGGTTTCCCCTAACATTTCTCACCATGCTGGCATTGACTAACTAAGATGTGGAACATTATAGATCTGCTTTTTTTCCCTGGCAATAGTTTCATGGAAAAGGTGGAAAAACTGGTTTATTTACCGGGAAAAACTCGGGGTCCCTAGATAACTGTGCAATGTGAAAATGATTGAGTGGGGCATTCCAGACAGTATATTAGCATCACATTACATGATTAAGCAGAATAAAACCAAATAAAATATGGTCATGAGGATAAGTCTAAATAACCAAAGAAAGTAGGGCAAGTCTTTCATCTTTATGTTGTTTGGTGTAATTCAGGTCATACTGGTATTGATTTACTGCTAGCAAATTATTTTAGAATTACTAAAAATTGAAGTTACTTTATCATATTTCCTATATCCATTTCAATTACATGCAAATCTTCACAAATTGCTGATTCACCTAGAAGAGTTAAGAACTGAAAGATCAGAACTGAAAAGCTTTTGATTATGGATTTTTCTTCTCATCTTGGAGATTCAAACTAAATTGGGTTCAGACAAGTAAGTTGTGTAGTATAGGAAACTTCCCTTATCATCTAAATTGGCTTTGCAAGTGTATATGTATATGCCATTTCTCAGTACCATGATATTACAGTTGCCTACAAATAGGAAGAGAAATTGCATTTAATATGGTGCGCTCTAAAGCTATGTAAGGGGATCAATAATTAAGTTGCAGAATTTCTAACTGTGAAGATTGCTGTTCTCCTCAATCTTCACCTAGTAAATAGCAGTACTCAAAGGCTTTGAAGCATAATTAGTATGGACCCAGAAGTCAGTAATACATCCAAAACCCATTCTTCCATTCTTTACATTTGGAACAAAGGAATACCAATATCAAAACATTCTGTTCTCAACAGAATTTTCCATGGTACCTTGTAACTTGCAACAGTATATTTAGTGTGACTTCCATAAAAAAATACAATAAAGAATTGTAAGAGCAGCCCTATTTAGGTCACCAAAGGAATGAGAAATTAATCAAACAAAGTTATTCTCTAGTAGTGTTGGCTCAGCAGCAAAATGACACAAAGGCACAGACACACACTTTACTAAAGCTTAATACATTTGGATACTTGTGATCAAAGGCTTTGAATGATTACAAAGAAATGTCAAGGTTGTGACATTGTGGCCAGAATAAATCAGACAGAAAAATAAGACAGGATGGAAAAGAAACAAAAAGAAGAACCCCAACAACAAAATTACTTTCCAAAATTGCTTTTTCCGAGGGGGCAAAAAAAAGAAACCATGCTTATTTTTTCCCCTAGAAAATGCATTTTCTGAGCTATGAAACAAAAGAGTTCCTCTCATTTTTTCTTTCAGACCTTGTGTGACTGTCACAGTGCAATGGTGGCACCTATTGGTCTAAGATATTTATGAAAATCACACTCTGTAAAGGGCATTTTTTTCTAAATTAATACAGTTCACTCTCTTTCTGCATGCTGGGAGCAGCACCAGAATGACAATTCCTGCATTGAGGTGACAGTATGATTCATGGGTAATAGCTCTGAATTTAGTAATTTCTGACTCATGATTCTTCCCACATGTTGTGGCTGTATTCTTGAATTGAAGCAACTGCAACTGAGCTGATTGTTTAACAGGTAGTGGGTCTGTCAGTTCCCTCCAGAATAACTGGATGGGTGCTCCCTTCTGTGCATGAGTCATTTCTCTGATGTTTCCTCAGAAGGGAGAATAAATAAGGGGAGTGTGCATGGGACAATAGGTAATGAGAGTCCTGTGTGAATCAAGCTGTGCAAAATGGGGTTTGCTGCTTCTGTCAGACAGAAAAGTACAAAGAAAAAGCTGAGGTGGTATGAGGAAATGACAGGCACAGAGGGCGGATGTAGGTTCACAGCTGTCCCTGAGCACACTCTCCTGAGCAGAGGTGCTAAGTAAGCACATTGGTGACCTGCAGTTATTTAAGCAACTATGAAATGTGTAGGCAAAAAAGATCTATTCTGTTTCCTCCAACTTTTTTTTTTTTCCCTGGATTTTCTCCTTAGGATAAAGAGTTTCTCAGAAAAAAACCAGTGAGAAATTGTTTATTTTTTTTTTTACTACAGAAAATAAGTGATAAATAGTTGGGAATTATAAGTGATTCAAATTACAAACCAAAAATACTCCAATATATTCTGCTTTGAAAAAGAAATGAATCTCAACAGTAGCTGACTTCTCAATTTTGCTTACCGTGCCTTGCTTGGCCTTTCCTCTCTTGCCATTGTCTTTCTCCTGCATCACCCTAATAAAACTCCAGAACATATTTAATCTTTTTTACAAATATAAAATGAACTGAATCAGGGCTATTTATATAAAAATGGTTCAATTTAGGTACTTTTTAAAATTGTATATCTGTTTTAAGGTTAGAGAGCTATTTAGACTAGTCAACATATGTTGTAAACCGAGGCAACTGTGACTCATTAACTGTTTCAGGTAACAACTGCATTCATAGTTAATTCAGAAAGGGAACTTAGTTAAAATATGAATGCTGCAAGGCAAATCTGCAAGAAGCAGAATGGGTAAAATGAAGTGCAAAGGAAGCTTTTTGAGATGCACCATAATAGAAATTCAGAGGAAAAGCAAATGGACAAAATAAAAGCTTACATAGCAGAATAAAGGGGAATATTAGAAGTATAATATGGCCTTCAAAAAGTGGAAGTCATCCCAAACCATGTAAGAAATGAAAAAAAAAAAATTTCTAACAAGTAAACAGTAAAACTGTAAAATTGAGGACAGAAGATGTAGGAGGAATGTGAAAACTACCAATAAAATATTTTTCACAGCTCTGTAAGAAACACTTGAGAGAAATTGATGGCATGTGAGTAACTGGTGAAAAGGACCATCAAGGAAATTGGTGAGAAAAATTCTAAAATCCTTCTTCACCTTGGAATTTAATACAAACAAGTCAAAGGCAATTTCCTTCCAGAGGCTTTCTTTGTAGTGCCATCTAAAGAACTAATATCTTCCTGAAGATGAATAAACTGAAAATAAATTATTTGGACTAAGTACTATTTAAAAATATAATCAACCTATTTATTCTTATTTAATAGATACTGTGGACAACAGGAATGGATGGTCAAGCATGCAAATTTTTTAAATTTCTCTGAAGTAGAAATGGAAAATATAGGGAAAAAAGTGTGACTTTTCAATAGGAAAATCAGAAAACTATAATAAACAGAGAAGACAGATACATGGAATAGAATCTTTAGAATCTATACATATTTAGAAAAAATATAGTACATTTTTTTATGAATTCAAAATTCTTTAGACCTTTGAGACATTCAATGAGAATTTAAAGAAGGAATGAAAATTATATTACCATTTCTGGAAAGAATTATTGGAAGTTCTTGTTAAATATTAATTCATTACATGTTTGATAAAATTTCAGATTCTTTAAGTAGAGTATAGAAAATATATTCTGCTGTTTAAAGCCATGGTACCTCTTCAAAATATGCACAAGATGAAACAACATGGTAAGGTTTATCAGTAATACAGAATAGTTTAAATGTATAAAAAAACAGGATTCTTCAGCTCAATAAGGAGGTGATTGAATCTGGCAATATGCTATAAAGTTGTAAAGAAAAAAAAAGAAATTAAGAAATAAAATATTATTTGTTATTTCTTGCAGCAGAAACTTAGTCATGAATGAACAAACCAAGCATCACATGAAAAATAAAATGTATAATAATAAGCATGAATTTTAACATAAAGAAAAAAAAAACCACACTCTTTTAACCTGATAATATTTGATATTTTGAATACCTTATAAACATTTATCTTACATGCAAGCTGGTGTACAAGAGAGAGAGCAAATTGTTATAGATTTTGTATCTATACATTTTTGCATTAATTTGAATTTTCACTTAGTGCCTAATACCACATCAGGATGTTACACCAGTACTACAATCATTAGAATTTCTATTGTGCTGAGATTAATGAAACTGTTCTCATAAGCATAAATGTGCACCCGTTTTTCATGATTATTCACATCAGCTTTAATTTTCTGGGATTTCCATATTTCAGTGGTTGACTTATATAAAGTTCACTATTAAAATCAAGGCATATAAATGTTTTTTTTTTTAAATGCTCTGGCTACCTGGTGCACATACTGGTAGCGTCCTGAATTCATATTTTTTGACCATACCTACTCACTCTCCATTATCACGCAAGCCTTTGCACTTTTTGCATCACATTGTCAGTCAGCTCTTAAATATATAATTTGCAATACAATTTTACAGAAAGATGATTCAGCCAAAATTATGGCAAACTTACAAACTTATTTGATTTACTATTAGGTTGGCTTGTGTTTAAATCTCCTTCAGAAGTTTCAAGTTCTAATTTTTCACAGGAATTTAATATTTGAAGAATTACTTGATCACAAGATTCCCTGTCTCTGAAGACAATCAAACCAAGTCCTTCCCTTCATAAACTGAATTGAAGAAAAATAAAATTTAATGTCAAAGAAGTTTGCTATTTTTCAAAAAATATGTTACTTCTTGATCTAGACAGTGCAGGAGTCCCAGCTGTTTTAACATTTTGGTTTTTTAGCCTAAACTCACTTTAAGAAAAATCTACAGGTACATATAAGGCACTCTCATTCCCTGATGAATTAGATCATATATAATACATTTTAAAAAATTAAAAGACTCATGTTTCACTTATTATATTTATGTTTCACTACAATGAAGAGCAAATGAACTTTAGTGTGAAAAGAAATCTAATAATCTTACAAAATACACTGCTTTCTAGTGGATACCTTTTATTGGCTACAGAATAGGCAAGGGCCAATATAAGCAGCGTTCAAAGGATTCACTTCTGTCATATGAACTGGTGTTAGTATTCAGTGGGTTTATGAACTTCTAGTGAATTTAAATAATAATGTTATGTATTTCCCTTTATTATGAGAATGATCCTTATATGAAGCATAGGCATTCTTCTTTTGTTCATAATGTTTTGAACTGATATATTTAATATTATGTTTGGGCCATACTCGCAGGGACATGGTGTGGCTCTTGGGCCTGTCTTGTGTAGGGCCAGGAGCTGGACTTTGATGATCTTTGTGGATCCCTTCCAACTCAGCTTATTCTGTGATTCTGCTAAATAATAAATCAGTCCATGAAATACCACAATACACTTTTGATTCATTTGATATTCAAACTAACGTGTATTAGAAGATGTAAAGGTATAAATAAGAAAACATCTAAATTTTACATCAAAATATGACTTTGCATCTTTTACTGGTTGAGTCCTCTCAACATCAAGAGTATGCTCTGCCTCTCCTACCTCTCCAATGACCATCTCAATATAAGAACTAAAGAAAAATTGTAAATAAAAAGCATATGTAGCATGGCTATCTCTTTATTTTGTTATCTTATTCTCTGATATACCTATGAGAGTAACTCCTTTTTTGTGGTGGTTGTATTGCAAATCTTTTTTTTTTAAGGAAGCCTAAATGTGTAAGTATGCTTTCCTTGGTGTCTTCAAAGATATATAATATAGTTTTCTTTTATTTTTGCTTAATTGCTTTATAATTCCACCCCTTAAAATTAGTGTATAATGTTTGCCTTTTGTTGAAACTCTAAGGATTTCTTGGCCACACTGAGTAATATGACATGTCTCCTTGTGGCTTCCAATAGTGAATCTACTGGTTTTTTGCACGTGTTGGAAATGTGTATAAATTGTGTAGCATCAGGGACAAAAATAGGAACATATTTAAAATACAAACAATACAAAGACCTCAGATATGGTCTTGGTCTTGTACCAATAATATACTGTACTATTAGTACTACTGTACATAGTACTAATAGTACTATGTACTATTATATGGGTTCAAAAGTTGCCTAATTCTGGTTCCCATTTTTTTTATAATACAGTAATCTCAATTTTTTTTTTGTAAATAGTACCAGCAAGAGGAAAAAAAATTGCATTCTGCAGAATATTTTTTAAACAGAGCAAAGATATCAAAATTTCTCAATATTAGCTAAAACAGAATAAAAGCTTTGGAAATATTCTTCTAGCACAAAACATTTTATGCTGAAACCTTTTATATATTAAATGAACAAAGACATAGTGATGAAAAAATTTTCCAGAAAGGCACAAGGCCTATTATGTAACAGAAATACTCCCTGCTTGTTGACTCTTAAATGAAAGTACATCTATTTAATTTATTATATTTTAATTTCATTTGTTCCAGTCACTGGATTATATCAATTTCACATTTTATTACTAATGTAAAACATTATATTAACATTATCAGAAACAATTCTAATGTAATTGCATTCTAAGCTTCTCCAGCTTGTCAGGGATAAGACATATTACAGACACTAATGATATCACTTTGACATTATTTAAATATTCTTCCACATGTTTTTTAATCTTCTGAATGTATGAAAACCATATATATATTAAAAATTTTATTTACTACAATAAAGTGTATTTTAAAATCTAATTCTCTTAATAACCTCATTTTGATAGCACTCTATTTTACCATTTCACTGTACCTGAAATAGTATTGGCAAATGAATAGTTATTTTAACTGTTGCTCATATGAATACAGCAACACTGCACAATCACCTTATAATGAACTTTGGTATTAACACTTAATTTTTATCTTCTCAACACACATTTTAAATGAACAAACTAACTGCATCTGTCAAAAGCATAAACCTTTTCTCATGTCGCTACCATATATTTCTGTTCAAGGTCATACATTTGTTTCTGCCATAAGAAACTAGTAGGGCTTAGGTAAGTAATTAAAAAATATAATTGGTTTATGCTTGCGTAGCCATTTGTATCCATTATCCTGAAAGCTTTCATATAAACCATACATCAAAATATTAATATATTCAAAATCTATTAATGAAACCCAATTCAAATATACAACAGGAATCATGATGTCTTTCTAGTTATTTCCTCAATAACAGGAATTAAAATACTGAAAATCAATATAAAAATGAGCAAGACTATGTTATTTCTTTTATGGAAGACTTAACTTAGATGCCTTGATTTTGTTATTTATAATTATTAATAATTATCAATAATTATTAATTATTAATAAGTATTCATACATTATATATTATATATTATATATTATATATTATATATTATATATTATATATTATATATTATATATTATATAATATATATTATATATTATATATTCATAAATATAATTATTAGTAATTTTTATAATTGTTAGAATTATACTTTTGGCTATCCATCATAGGTGTGAGATTGTCGCATTTTCACTTCAAAAAAGAACATTTTTCAGAAGGCTCTTACACAATCTCAACAGTCATACAAGGATTTTAGCAGAGTTCTGGAAACAAAATGGTCTGGATACATTTCTGATTTTCTGCTTTATGTACTGTTCACATATACTTAAATAACAATTTCTATGGACAACCTTTCCTTTGTCTTTTATGTTTGACTTTGCTCTACCTATCAAACAAGAGTGTCTCTGTAGTCGCACATATCTAGGCTGAGCTTTTTCATCTATGAAAGCTCCTGATTACTTCTTTCTGCAGCTGTTGGCCTTGGAATTATAATACTTTAATTCTGCACAAAATATTTTTTCCATTAAGGTTAAATTTCTAGTTGCCAGCTGTCACGGTTTGACGCTGGAGCAATGTCAGCACCCCCATGAAAATACAATCTCCCTGGTGTCTGCTGTGAGATGCGACCAGGAATAGAGCAAAGCAGGCTCCAACTTAGGAATAAAGAAGAGAAAACTTTATTAACCTACAACTATATGCAAAAAGAAAGAATGAAAACCTTCCAAAAACATTCCTCCTCTCCTCACCAAATTTCCAATACATCCATCCCTCAGATCACCAACTCTCAGTCCACCATCTCCCTTTAGATAATCAATTCTCAGTTCATCAAGGAGTGAGGAGTCCCTCTTGTGCCATAGGCTTCCCCTGGAAACACAGTTGAGACCTCTTGTGTTTCTTGTCACACATGGCACCGCCCGGAGACCATTGCCATCGTGGCATCTTCCTTCCATGCCCAGTGCTCTCACCACTGCACATGGACCAGAGCTGCTTCTAGGGTTTTCCTTTTAAGGGTGCTTTGTCCAGTTCCAGAAAAAAGCACAGTCTCTCCTTTGGGACACCTGTCCCCCACAAATTTCTCCCCCTGGGGCTGAGGGGTCTCAAGAACAGAGATCTTCTCCTCTGAAGATCGAGGGCACCAACCACCCTCCTCACCCGTCGCCTCTGTTCACACACTCATACAAAACAACACTGAACTCTGTTGGCTCTGAGCCATTGCCTCCCCGTAAATGCAGTCTCTGTGTCACAGGAAAAAAATGATTCTGTCCATGGCTATACAAAAAAAGTCCAGCCAAAAGGCCACTCCATCATCTCCTCCCACCTAAGATTCTTCTCCAATTCTCTTGTGGCCCATTTCCTCTTATCTCATCTCTATCGCTCTTCTCATTCAGCTCCAGGAGGATCAGCATTTGTAAGGTTTCTATCATTCAAGAAAAGGGTTAAAAATCTCAGGCTCTGCCTGTCCAGAACTCCCACGGCTCTGCTGGGCATCTTCTTGCTGCACCCCCAGCTTCTCCTCCTTGGCTGGCCATGCTATCAAATTTCAAGGTGGCACGGGCACAGACACCGGCTCTCTCTCTCGCTCTCTCTCTCTGTCTCTCTCTCTGTCTCTCTCTGTCTCTCTCTGTCTCTCTCTGTCTCTCTCTCTCTCTCTCTCCTGGTGTGGGGGGGTGGCTGCCCAATGCCTCTCCAATGTTCCTCCACCCTTCCATCCTGCAGGGCCTCTTCACCTCGCCTCTCTGTCCAGGGCCCCGGCCTACCTCACCCAGCTGCATGGCCTCCCCTCCCTGGCCCAGCCTGCCAGCCCGCAGCCAGGCAGGGGAGCTCTGAACTTTTCACTGACTGGAACCAAGAGAAAGTTTTCAGGGGAGTTCTCTGCTTTTAACTCCCTGTGTTCCCAGAGGCATATCCATGTCCTCAGTGGCCACACCAGGTGCCAATATTCAAAGCTGACCATCTATTGGTTTGATCACAGCATCCCAAAAAAGACTAACTTCCTCTCAAACTACAACACCAGCCTTTCAAACAGTTTTTCTTGTTGCACTAGAAGGTGCCATTTTGTATTCAGCTCCTGCAGAGAAGACAAGGGAGATTATCATAGTGTTGCCTAAATTTTCATTTCTTAAAGTAAAGTGATTACTATTGCAAGTAGCTATTGTTCTGTGTGTGAAAATGTAACATTCCATGCGCTACCAAATCAGTCCTGTGAACTTTGGGCTCTTTCAACAGTCAAGTTATACCACTGTAAGTTAACAAGGATTTTCTACCAATTTCATGCAATCAATAGTGTAAATAAACAAAAAAAAACCCTCAGCCATCTTTGGTTTGGACTGAATGTACTACTAAAGAAATGTTAACATTTCCAATAAGCATATGTCATGAATAGGATAATAATTTTATATTTTTTCTCTGTGTGAAGTTACTTGCACCAACTTTGTGTCTTCCTCTCCCTGAACTTAGGTGGCCACCAATCCTGACTCACAAGGAGAGCCATAGCAGCACCATTACTGTTTACAGCCACTTGGACTTCACATTGATCAAATCAAAATTTTCTTGGCTGTATACTGAAACAAGAAACTTTTCCTCCTAATGATCTTATCACACTGTGATGAATAATCACTGCAGGGAGGTCATCAAAGTCATGTCATCAGCACTACTTAAAACTTCTACTCCTTTTAATCATCTTTATTATACCATTGTCTATAAACTCAAGCTAAGATTGGAAATCCCATTTTACTGGGTGCATGGTTAAGTGCAGTCCTTGCCTTGAAAAGCTTAACATCTAATTAGATTAGACAGCTGTGAGAGCAATGTTCAAAATGTTGCCAACATTTTTAAAGCCAGTCACAGGTTTTCCACCAGTACCACCTGAGGCTTGAATGTAAAAAACATAAAATAGCAGGACCAGGATTTTCAAATAAGTAACAGGCTTGTACACAAAATAGAAAATAGGGTCCTGAAGTGGGATAAATTAGAGTCTAGAAGCTTATAATCACAATTCTTACCCTCTCCTTTTTGATTCGTGCTGCTATTTTCATCTCCAGGAGAATTTGTTTTCTTGACATAAAGCAAATAATGCTTTATCTAACTCTATAATTTAGAAAGACTGACATGTTTAAGTAATTCTATAAATTAGACACAAACCTGAAGTCAGCATAAGTAATGCACGGTATAGCTCTGTCCAAATGCAACCTAAATCCTTACACACACATTTGAACAAAAAACCATACATATACACAAGTGCGTGGTGGTACAAGCATTATTAAAGACACAAAAAACATTGAAACACTGGTAACCTACTTTTAGTGGCTCATCTATTCAGGCAGATTTAATCCCTGGCTCATTGGAGTGTGGAAGGATCATGCAGTCACACTGATCTGAAAACTCTTACTTAAATATTATGTGCAGTCCATCTCAGTGAGCTCCTCAGCACTGAGTCACAAAATGCTCACAGACATTATGTGTAGCTACTTATACCATGCTCATCATTGTAGTATCAAACTTGCTTGCAGAGGAGCGCTGAGCACTGTGAGAAGTTAATGTCAGGTATTTTTTTTCCTCCTATTTGTCCTTCACTCAAAAGCAAACTTCTGTGTGCGGTAGTGTAAATATGGTTTAGTAGCACTATATAATTGTGAGAGACAGTGTCAGAAAAGGGGGGCAGAGGGCAAACTTCCTTCAGCTCTCTACAGACAGAAGGGTGAAAAGGTGAATATGCAAACATTTCATCTACTTGCTTGGAAAAAGGAGAAAATTAAAGTGTACAGTATACCTGTAGATTATGCATAATTTAGACACAGCTCATAAAATATACATAGTACAATGTATCATAATTTTAATAGTGTATTACCTAACACTCCATACTGTTTTCATAGTTATACACTAAGTTGTATTTTCTATGTACTCTTCATGCTTTATTACCATCTTACTACATTTAGTGTTACATTTCTCTATATGGTGATCAAAGGATTTAGGAAGACCTCATATGACACTCTTCAATTAAACAGAGATATTGCCTAGTGGGTTGGGACAGAAGAGAAGAATTAGTGCACAGGAGCTGTCTATGCAGCAGAAAGCCCTTGTGAGACTTGTAATCAACTGTTTCAACAATTAAAAATACAGAAAAACACTCACCCTTTTCAGGCTCCATGGGGAGCTTCAAACTTTTTTCAGAGTTCAGTTAAGTAAACTACAGTGAGAAAGTCATAAAAGAGAAGATCAAAGAATACTCTTTTTGGCAAGATCTAAAATACATGGGTTCTCATCCAGGAAAACCTTATTTAGGCTATGGTTTTTGCACTCTGTCCTCTATTGTTTAAACCATGTTATCTTTAAATTAATTATTAAATATACAAAGATTAAGAAAGAAGAGCAGTACAGCCTGGTGATCATGAATATCTAGATCCCAATGCAAGCTCCCTATGACTTTTTATATTTGAAATAAAAATCCAAATACTTAAGTAGCCAATATGTAAGTACGCCAAAACATAAATTCAGTAAAATGCAGTTCAGTAAACTCTAATAACTGGATACAAAGAAAATTTGTAGAGGGGGAAACACATTTTTGGCTTTGTCACTCCTTCTCACTGTTGTACTCTATTTCTAACTGGGAATAAATAAAATGAATTTACCTAAGTCAAATTTTTTTGCCTGTGATAGTAATTGGCAAACAAGCTCCATGTCCTTTTCTCAGTCTGGGAGTTTTTCCATCCTATTTTCTCATCTTGTCCTGCGGAAGAGAAGAGTGAGAGAGCAACTTCTTAAGGGTCTGATAGGCAGTCAAGGCAACCTACGAGAGGAAGAAAATCTTTAGTGGATGTATGGAATGGAATCCGAGAAAGAGCAAAAGGACATGAGACAGAGGACGAAACAGTGCCTCATATTGGAAAAAGAATATGGAATGAATGCATAGGTATAAAGCAATTTTTTTTATCAAACTGGAAAAAAATCTTTAAAGATTTTATCTTTGCTAAAAAGAGACTGCTAAATGATGACTAATGGCAAAATTTATATAAAATTATATTAATTTATATTAATTGATTTATAATATATAAATTATTTATATTATTATATTATTTATGTTAATTTTTAATTTCTGAATTGGCCATAAGTACAGACTTATTTTATGTAAAAAGAAAAAAAGAATAAATATACTGATTGCAAAGAAAATTTAATACAGTATTAAAAAATATGTGGATGCATACATGAATATAAATAAATAATTTAGTCATATTTCAATTGTGCCCCAGTTTATCCTGAAATTCATAAAATGAATATGAGGAAAAAAAAAAAATGCCATCCTCTTAAAGTTAGATAAATTAAATTTTCAGACTCCTCTTATGTCATGATTTTTGGATTTTTAAATAATAATAAAATACATGCAGCAAATTTGATCTTTTCAAAAAGTAGCTTCAAAATAAACAATGTAGAAACAATAGGAAATGCCTGAGATTTTTTTGATACTTCTTTTCTATATTGAAGACATAAATCTATATGAAAAAACATGAACAACACAGCAAAAAGAGTTAATGGAATACTCACAGCTTAAGGTCATAATTTTACATATTCATAAGTGCCTTTGGAAAATGCATGTATTCTAAATATGAAACTGCAGATTAAAACATTCATAGACAGCATTGCATAGACTTGTCAAATACAAATCTTTGAATCATGAAATTCTGAGTAACCGTTCACATTTAGAATTTTATCATGACTTTGTCTTTAAATTTGTGATGTAACCCTAAATACTATTTATTTAGGAAAAGTGACAAATCTTAATGTAAATGAGTACTTTTTGAACTACTGGTTTTATTCCAATTATTTGACACAAGAAAATGAAAGAGAAAGCACCTGAAAAAGCCACAAAAATGATTTTTGATGGTAGAAGCAAGATCCTTTAATAAATATGATTTGAGGAAAATCCCTTCCTAACATTATCAAAACAAGTAGCAAAACAACCCAAAAACAAGTAGTGGAAGAGCAGAAGATAATATTTAGATAAAAATGTAATGATCTTGAATTTTTAAAATTTAAATTAGTTAAGAAATTTGTGTTCTTGTGGTTTTGCTATTTTAGCTTTTATAATCTTGTTGCTTTCACTGTTCTTAGTTCTAGTTAATAGATAACTTTGCTCTAATAAAATAAGACAGATATTATAGAAAACTAGGGATTAACTACAAGCTCATACACTCCAAAATTTTTAATAAACGTAATCCACCTGCAGAACTTATTAGTGAATTGCTCACCTAAAAAACTTAAATTAATATAGTATTGTTAAACAAGCCGAGCTTTGGCTTATCCTTTACCTAAAGATGGATTAAATGTTTAATAGTAGTTGAAACAATAAGATGAAAAATTTGGAACTGGAAACAGGAAATGGGGCTATGGGAAACTTTTGTGTTGCAATGTATATAAACCCTGTGAAGTTTTTGTTTCTTTGGGCATTCTTGGTGGATAAATGACAGCTTTTCCCCTATACTGGCCAACTTGTTGAAGTTTGAATCCTTTGGTTCTCTCCTTTGACTCAGCAGTCTAAAGAAATAGTTTTTGATTTTCACATATGTCAAAGAAAATAATAATCTCATTGCCTGCAGGAGCACTGCAATTGGATGTACCCTTTTTCTTTGTGAAAAATGGCTTTTTATGAAGCAACAGACAAAGGCTCCTTCAGGATTTAGATGATTATATTTTCTAGTGATTAAATACACATTTCAAGAAATGGAAGAATGCTTGCTTTGGTAGCCTAGTGCAGCTGCTGGATATTATCCAGTGTGTAATATTCTTTTTTCAGGAAACAAAAATAAAGGTTTCCTCCTTGCAGTAAGTCTACTGAAAAAAAATCTGCTATAGCTGATATAAAACATGAGAAACACAGTACTAAAAATATTTTTCCAAGGCAATACTTCTAACCGCCCTCTAAATTAGAAAAAATAAGCTGCTCAATCTTGTCTAGAATATTTTTATGCTGCATAATAAGTCCCATCAGTCTCTGAAGTCATTACTACATGGTATTCTCTCATCAGTCAATTAGATAAATGCATGGCAATAATCAATATGATAGAATGATTCATTTATGATTGTGTGGGAAGATGACTGATGGTGAAAAGATAATGGTACAGAAATTACAGGGAAAAATACAGTTGCTACTCCCTGGATGGAACAAGATCAGTGTTCCCAACCTCCCATACAAAATAAGATCTAAATGGGACTAATGGAGGGTGGAACAGAGTGGAGACGCTGTGGCCAGGCTCTGTTGAAACCCTTGCAGAGGGAGCTTGCTGGTACTTTTTAACTCATGAGCCACAGAGCAGCTGAAAATCAAGGGAGACAAAGGAAGATGTTCTGCTCTTGAATCAGCAGCTCTGGTGAAACCATTCTCCTTGGAATGACACGTGAGCCCATCCCAAGGTTATCGCAGGTACCATGTTGAGACAGCCACCCCAGGTACAGCCACCCCTCCGTGAGTGTGATGTGACTGCAGTCATTCATGCTCCACACAAACACATCTTCAAACTTTAATCTGTTACAACTTTATTAATAAAGAATTTTATTCTGTAAACTGCTCGTGTGAGTCTGTCAAGGGTGCTGGCAGTCCCTGGAAGCGTGTAAAGGTGTGGAGACCCAGGAGGGGATTTCCATGTTTGGCATGTGACCCTGAAAAAGTCAGCTGAACCATCCTCTGATCTAGTGAACTGCTCAGTAAAGGGACCCTACAGTGGGATGATGACAAACTGGCTGGGCAAAAGGGTCTCAGTTTTTCTGGGGTGCTGACTGACAAATTGAACACTGAGGGTTTGAGTAAAGCTCGGCTTTCCGTGTGACAGATGCTGTCTCACACATGATAGCTTAACAAATGAATGTAAATACTGCTTTCAGTTTCAGTTGAATAAAATTGAAACTATCCTTTTAAAATTAATTCAGAACAAACTTGCTGATATTCAGAAATACAATTTTGAATACTTTTAAAATGCAATTTTTAATATATTCCGGGATTCAAACTTAGGTATATTAGTCTATGCATATTCTTCACTGACTATTTACTGTACTATGTTTGCTACTTTTCAGTTAAAAGTAAGACTGAGGCTTTCAGGAAGACTGTTCATTAGAACAGAAAGAAAGTTGCAATATTTTCTTTTCTATCTTGTTTATAATCCAAATACAATTTCTAGAAATGAAATAGTGGTGGATTCTGAGCTACAATACAGTACAATTTTAATTAAGTGGTACACATTCTAAATAAGGAAAATAGTTTTATCTCCTGACATTTCAAATGAGAAAATACAATAGCAGGAACAATGAAGCACAACAATTTTAGATGTGTATTTATTTTATTCTTGATCTTCAAAGTCTTATTTCATTAGCCTGCTTGATATTTCAAACTATTCTACCAGACTGAAAATAACTTAAATAAGAACATATATTTATGATAGATAAAGACTTAATCATTCACTTTATCTCATCCATTGAGAAACTTTATTTTAATATGATTATATTAAATTCCAGGCCAGCTGACATTTATGCTTTGGTATAGTGAATGCAACCTCTGATTTTGGAGATGACATTTAAAATAGTTTTCCAATTAGACTATGTAAAATTCAGCTGACATGCAATAATTTATTGCAGCTGCCACCAATTAATTAAAAAAAAGGAATACTGGAGTTGATGAAAGTTTTTCCAAATTATCAGTGACATTATCTCAATTTTTTCAGAGAAAATATCAGGGCTTGGTATTCATCTATTTCTTCCAGTGCAAGCTACAACTAGGTTTTTTCTCCATGGACTGACTCACTGCTACAGTCTCCATCTTGAGTCTGGTACGATTGTGTAATGGATTTAACATCTGGGATTTTATGGGGGAAAAAAGCCATCATTCCTGTTCAGGAATGCCCACAGCATAAATCTGTGCTAGTGAAGAAAAGGCTGTAGCTTAAATAAAAACAATTTTACAGTATTGAATATAAACTCACAAAGATGGGCATGGACACACACATGAATTAACAGCATGTGCTTGGAAAGAGTAAGACTTAGCAACATGAGAATGATCCAGAAGTGAACATACCATTCTGCAAGTCCTAGTCTGGATATGCAAAAATGTTTCCTCTTAGCTATCTTTTTAATCAAGTACTTACCCTATGGCAGTAACTTAAGAAAAAGCAGTTCATAAAGTTCTTTCCTTCACTGGTCCACATATAGTGTTTGATCTATGCTAAAAATACATGCATTGCTTGTAGCATCTGCTCAGACTGAGTACATGAGTTGAATTTTTTTTGCTTGTTCTGTTGCAAGTAACTTCATCTCATTTTTCATGAGAATATAGGTGCATAGTGCCTTTGTAGGCTTGAGGCTTGATATTTCTCATTAGTTTTCTCTTACATCCATAAGAAACAAAGGGATTCCTTCTCTTCCTTCCCCTATTACTTCCTTTGGCCCCTTACCAAGTTTTTATTGATAAGTTAAGCCTTTTCCTATTTAAATTACCTACCCTACTGAAATTAGACAGATTAGACCATCATTCCCTGGTCTGCAATCAGTATTTTTGTTAGAAAACTTAAATGCAGAAGTTCATATGGGTCACACACCAACGTGATAGTCTTAAACTGATAATATTTCAGCATGTGGCATCCTATTTTCTCTTGTTCTTTCACTGGATACCACCAAGAAGCAGCACCTCCCATTTCTTTGCTTCTCCAATAATGCATTTATATATTTTTGGTAGGATTCTCCCACTGCCCCTGTCCTACACAGTGCACCTGAACTCAAAACTGAGACTCACTTCCCAAAACCAAGCAGTTTCAACAGAACTCAGCAGAGGGGACAGATGATCTGCCTCGACCTGCAGGTCATAGCCACTAACCCAGAGCACTGTTAGTATTCTTTGCTGCAAGAGCATGTTACTGGTTCAAGGCCACCCTGGTGTCCTCTCCAGGATCCCCAGGCCCTTCTGTAATTCTGTTTTCTAGCTGTTCTGCTCTGGACATGTACTAGAGCATGGGGTTGTTCCTCCCAAACACGAGACTGCATTTTCTTTTGTTGAATTTGTCAATTTTCTCTCAGCCCTGCTGAGGAGCCTCTGAACTGAGCACAACCCTCTGATGTATCAGTCATTCCTCCTAGCTTTGTAATCTCTGACAACTTGCTATTTATTTATGCTCTGTCCCATCCAGCAGATCACTGATGAATATTCTGAACATTACTGGTACCAGTATTGAACCCTGTGGTCGACTGTTTCTGACTGGCCTCAAGCTGGACTTTATGGTGCTCATCACTGTTACTTAAGCTTGCCATTCGAGGCATTCTCAATTTACTTCTGCTTAGCTAATCGATACTTTATCAGGTAGTCTGGATGGAAGTTTTAGGAGACTCTGTTGGAAATTTCACTAAAATAAAATAATGTCCATTTTTTCTCCACTCAACTACCATAAGTAGTCATGTTCTTCCAGTTTCTAATTGTGTTTCTCTTCACTAGCCTGAACAAGTCATGTCTGTGATGTATTTTGGGTTTTCTTCCTTTTTATTTTTGCTATCTACACTTTTATTTTAATATTCTACAGTCTGATTTGACTATTTATCATTCCTGAATGTCATTTATTTTGAAATACTTTTCTAAAATTTTTTTCAATATTGAGTGCATTCTTCAACTCAATCACCAATAAGCCTTACTGTTTAATTTCCTTATTTATAATCAATGTCCTGGAACAGAAGCCACAGCAATAGTATGCTGTTCTCAATCTTCAAGCTGATACTGAATTTCAAAAGTATTGGACTACCTAGGAGTAATCTAAGATGGTCTTCTCCATCCTGGAAAGTGCAGAATATAACCAGACTAACCTGCTCTAAACATGTCACACCTCTATTTGAAGTAACATTTATATAAAACTGAAAATCCAAAATTTAAAAAATTTAAATTTTTCATACACAAAATACAGACAAAGCTGTACTAATAAAAGATATTTTCAAGACTGGGTTTATGCAGGTCATTACTTTATTGGAGGGTTATAAAACACCTTTCCTTATCCTCAAAAAGTAGCTGCTTCTTTCCCTCGTTCTATGTTTTTCTCTCATTTGGCTCAAAAAAACCTGCTAGAGCTACTGGTTTTAATTAACATAACAAAAAAGTATTTCTATTCTTCCAGGACTGCCTTTTGACTCAAACACATTTAGAGATGATGAGGGGTACCTTTTATAAATCCCTCTTGGGAGGTTATGTGCTCAAGTCATGTTTACATTAAAGAGATTTGTTTGTGTAGCTCCCTATACAACATTCCGAAGATCTGCTTCTTGGAATATCAAATTACATTTTATTTGATAGATGTGAAGTCTGGTAAGAACAGCACAGTGAATTTTGCTGCTTGCTTGTCCTTCAGCTCAAAATTAGCGTTTTGAAAATTATTTAACTTAGACTGATAGGCACATAAGAACTGACACTACATAGGCTTTCTAATGCCAGTATTAAAATATTATCATATTTATGAAGCCCAGATAGCACTGGAGGTTTGGGATTTTTTTATTACTATGGTAAATAATTTCGTTTTTTCTTAAATTTCTTTTCTTAATTTTTCCTCAATTTTATAAGTTTCTTTTATGCAAAGAGGGAAAATAAAGAGGCATTCAAGATGAAAAAAGAATGACATTTGAGTGGAGCTTTTCTGGTAACATATGCAGTTATGTATTTGTACTTCATATAAGTCCAACAGATTCTCAAGCCAGGGAAAAAAATAATCTTCTATTTATGGTCAAAAGTGAAAAATTACAGTGAGTCAATTTAGGATCATCGTGCCCTGGGTCACACTCAAAATAAGAGCAATTCCTGTAATAAGCAAAATGTTCTTATGATGCATTTATATATATAGATGTATAGATAAATATTTAATCTTATCATTACATGAAGCTTAGTGCACCTAAAGAAAATGTGAAGGCTACATCTCAAGTCAATAGGGACAATTGTCTCCTACAGATTTTATGAAAACTTCATTTCTTTATGAAAGAAGGGATTCAAACCATAACCTCTAAATTGATGACACTTCTCAGCATTTTGGGTTGGATAATTTTACTGCTTTGTCACTCTCTGGTTATCCTTTTTTTCATATATTTGTTCTATTTTATTAAGTTTCCTTTTCTATAATCTGACAACATACTGATATTTAATGAAAAAAATGCACTGGAAGAAAAGATTAGTGTGATTAACTTATTAAAACAAGTACTCTTTAAGATGAAAAAGCACAACTACTCTTTCTTATTTTTTCCTTATTAATATCTCTGCTCATTGAGAAAATAGTGATGAAACTTCATAATTTCAGGAGAGAAAAATAGAAGAATAAATAACTCGAAAAAATGCAAGTAATTTACAGCTGAGTTCATAACAACTTCAAAGGAAATTATAGTAAGAATTGCTTAAAGTAAAAGGAAAGATTTTGCTGAGGGTTGTGGGAGTTGCATAAGTTTGCTCTGGATAAAACACTAGTTATAGTTACATCTCTGTTTGTGGAGAGTTTTGTGCAGACGTGGCTCGAGGAAAAAGGCCATGATCATATACAGCTGGTTTAGCAGTAAAAAAGTAGCTGTGAGCAGTAAGTTCTCAGCTTTTTCCTTACGAGAAAACAACAACACTGCGTCCTTGAGCAAATAACAAGAAAACAACAACACGGTGCCCTTGAATGGATAGCTGTAGTCAACAGCAGGATGTAAAAACAAGTATTAGCCTCAACAAGAAAACCACAAGTATTTTGAGAATGTAGCCACAAAGGAGGAGTTGAAATTTAATCTGTAACCAATGATGAGCTTAGCTTTTGCAATATGTATGAGCTTAATTAACACTACTATAAAGCATGTAAGCCGGATCAATAAAGTTGAGACCAATGATCATCAATAGGATGTGCTCGTCTCCCTTCACTTCCGTCATCTGTTAATTTTTTAATTGATTTTTCTAATTTTTTTAATTCAGTCAAGTTTTTTTCTTTGATATAATGAGGTAAAATAAGGAAGAAACCTTAATGGGATAGACTAGATTATAATCTTTATGCAACCCTTTGTTTTGATGGTTTGGCTGTTCTGGTGAATACTCTTGAGCCTGCAAAAACCATTCTTACTTTGCTCACTTCTGATATATGTGAATAAACACAATGTACTCTTGATAAGAAAACTTAACTACAGCATCTAGCAGCATCTCTTTTTTAGCATCATATTTAAATTTCTTTCTATTTCTAGTACTGAATAGAAACCCATGCCTTGTCCAAAGCAAACAAACAGACAGGAGGCCACTAAAAAAAAAACACTGAAGAGCTTTGTTGAAAGTTCTTCATCATGTTCTTTGGAGGCAAAGTATGGCTCTGGAACCTTATCCTTCCTGTGTTCTTCGTGACCACTTATAGTTTAATGGAGAAAAACAAAGGGCAATAATTCAAAGTGTGGAAGTTAAAAAAAAAGGCTGGGACATGAAATCTGCTAAAAGTGGCAGCACAGAGCTAAGACTCAGGGGGAAAGAGAGCTGTAACTGTATGAAACAGAAATTACAAGAAAAGGAAGGAAAGTTGGACTTGGTTGGACATCAAGACTGGGACTAGCAAATATGATACAAACAGCTGAGAAAAAGGGAGAGGCGCAGGCAGAATGTTGTGGTGGGAGAATGACACAGTCTGCAGGGAGAAGCCCTAAATCAGAGAATGGTCTAGATTGGCAGTAAGTCAAAGGACCTGGATGGCCACCACAGGATGAAGATGCAACCCAACACTTCAGGAAATGGGTAGAAGAGTGAGTTCACCAAAATATAGTGACTGCAAATTCAGGAAATGAAACTGGTTTTCCCTGATGTTAACAAGTATTTGTAAGACATATGGACACAGAATGTGGTGTCAACATTATGACAGAAAATGTCAAGCAAACGGAGAAAAAGACTGTCATATTATTCAGCTATCCCATTCTTTGGAGCTGGGAAGCAAAACTTGTGATATTTGGAGATGTTATCATTTAAGCATGAATTTAACATGGTCCCAGAGAAATAACTCCCACACTGTTATTATGTTCAAAAACCTACCATATAAAAGGCAAGCTGTTCTCTTACTTTATATTGATGCAAACTGCTCCATCATAACTGCTGGGACCAGTCAAGGGGCTGGACCCCTTTGCTCCCCCAAAGGGACACATTTTGGGTAAGAACCATATTTATGCATGCTGAATACTTTTATTGGGAAATAGAGATTTTGCTTTGAATACATTTTGCAGTCAGATACCATCACTGGTGATTCTTAAACCTTAATCTGTCACAAATTTGTATTAAAAAAGAGTGTTATTCTGTAAACTGTTAGTGTTGAATCTTTCACAGGCACAAGCAGTCACTGGCAGCAGGTAACACACTCAAAGTGGGAAGATCCACATTCCTTTATGCTGTTGGTGGCCTCAGCCAGTCAAACCACCCTCTGACCCAGGACTGTTCAGTGAAGGGTCCCTGCAATTGGATGCTGACAGGCTGGTTGGGCACAAGGGCCTCAACTTTACTGGAACACTGACAGACAAATTAGATTTCAAGTTGCAGAAACCTCCTCTTTTCATGTAACACTGACTGACAGACAAATCAGATTCCAAGTTGCAGAAACTTCCTCTTTTCATGTAACTCTGATCCAAGGGACCAGCCAAGAAGAAAATATTTGCAAGGCACTCTGAGTTGAAAGGGAAGAGAATTTACCCACATGGGTATAAACCATATTGTGCCATACTCCCCCAGGCTCAGGGAATGCAGCCTGACCTTCCCATTGTGTGGGTTTAAAGTCAGATTTAGCTATATTGGAGTGTTTATACTTAGACCTCTGCACAGACACATAAACACAGGTGAGTGAAGTTAAACTCAAGTTATGCCATACTCATTCGTGAATTTACATTGTGATATAGTCAGAGGACTGAAACATTAATCAGTACATGTAAGACTCAAGTTACAACAAAGAAACATATTTTACATTTCTTAAAATTTCAATATTTTGTCCTTAAAACCTACCCAACATTTTCAGACATTTCAGATTTTCTCCTAAGGAATATAGAGATCTAAGTTTTGTGAAAGTTTTGATGTCAAAACTGTCAGAAATCATTAAGACCTTAAAGACTCAAGAGACAAAAATCAATGCCTGAGATTTTGGAGAGAAGGAAAAAGTAATTTAGAACTCTCTTCTGCCTTCCTGAGAAGAGATAAACATAATAGCAAACCAAAGTCTGAGAGCTGCTGGTTGCTTTCCTTTTCAAGATCTCCTTTTTCTTTCCTGTTATTGTATTATGGCCTCTAGGTAGAATTAAAATTATACTTGTGCATTATTTTGGAGGACATTTTTGCCTCATTAAGGTCTACCACTTCCTACCTGTACTTATTTTAGCTAGGTGCTAAATGTTGCTAGATTTTGTATAATGTATGACATATGACACTTTTACTTAACAATTAAGCTTGTAGGAACTTAGATCTGTCATTAAAGGCAATTTATTTTTTTCGCTTGAAATCTTTTCACCCATCTAGATTAGCTGCTTAGGAAGATCTTGGTGTTCAAAATGTTAAATTTATTAGTCTCAGTTTTGGTTAACTTGTAGAACATAAAATAGCAATTAAAATTAAACCAGAAAGAGAGAAGTAGTTATCAACATTTCTGATGTGTATGGGGTGACCTGTGTGATGCTCTATCCATAGGCAAAATGGCATTTCTTTTGTGCTATAGACTATACAGAATATAGAATAGTCTATAAAATCACAGAATCACATAGTGGTTTGATTTGGAATGGACCTTTAAAGGTCATCTATTTCAATTTTCCTGAAATGAGCAGGGGTAGCTTTTGTCAGAGGGACAAAATCCACCCAATTTCATGTATAGGTGAAAACTTTTCTTTACCTCTGGTCCACAAGTTATTCTATAATTGTCTGCCTCAGAACTCCTAGCATTATCTTTTGGGAGAATATGGACCACTGTTTAGCTTTTTATGCTTTATAAAGATAAATATTTATACATGAAATTGTGTCATCTTAATAATAATAATAATAATAATAATAATAATAATAATAATAATAATAATAATAATAATAATAATAGTTATTATTATTATTAAGTCCTATAGATGGTCTTTCAAACCAGATAGATAGATATATAGATGAGCCATTTTAACTGGACTGAATTTTTTTTTTGGGAGAACCTAGACTCTGAGCTCAGTTCTTTGCAGGCTGCTAATGACAAACATGTATGGTTATTATGTTACTTATGCTACTCAGACTGTGCTACGCCAAGACATTGCAATCAAAAACCTGCGGTCCAAGGCACATTTTCTGTGCCACGAACTTGCTTTCCTGCTGCCTTTTGTTGTTTCCAGACATATTTCCTCTCCTTTTAGATTGGAACACACCTGTTTTTTGTTGTTCTTAAGGCTAAACCAGGGAAAAGATCAGTATTCAAATTCTCTCAGGGAGGTACTTTTGCTAGTCATTCATTGATGCTTGAGATCCCTTGAAAGACTTGGTATCTCCAGATTTTACTATCATATCCACAGACACCCTAACTGCCTATTAAATACAATAGGGTAAGACATATATTGGAGATTATGTATATCAAACTGCTGTGTGGACATAAGTCAGTTCAGACACAGAAAAAAAGCAGTCAGACACATTATAAAGTCTAATATAGAAAGTTTTTTTCACTGTGAAGGGCAAGTGGTTTTTCTCATCTTCCTTCTGTATAGAAACCCAAATTGTTTAATTATGTATTTCAATTAGAATATTTTTTAAAATGCATATAAAAGAGATCTTTCCCTTTCAATAAAATATGTCACACAAACCTTTTCCAGAAATCAAAATTCCTTTATAGACCGTTTTCCTTTCCTTTGCGTGCTTCTGCCAAAAGGATGAGGGCTGAGGGAGTTCCTTTCACTAGGACCTCACAGTTTTGTGAGTGACAGACACTTACACACAAATTTTACTGTACTGTATTTTTTTTTCACTTACATGCTTATGTCCAAATAAAGTAAGTGAGTTCTAGCTATAAGTTCACATTTCCAAAAATGCCTTAAACAGAGAAGAAATATAAACATTCAAGAAAACTCTGTTGCACAGGTTATAGCATGGTTATAGTACTCCAGATATCAGAGACAGAAATAAGATCCCTGTGTTTATCTACTATCAATAAAAAAATTGATCTCCACTTTATCTTCTCATCTGTAACACGTATAGTGCTGGAAGGAATGTCCCATGAGTACAGAGCCTCAGGCTCTGCCTCTGTCCTCTGGCTTTCCCTGGGCATATTGAGTGCAATGTTTCTCCTTTCATTGTTCTATCTACTCTTCTGAACATCTTTGTTCCTCTGGTTTTCATCTGCCCTGAACTGCTGCTGTGGTACTGAATGCTGATGAAACAATAAATTATTCCTACTCAGAAGGTTATTTTTCAGTTGTATTTTTTAGCATAACATGACTATCCTGCCGTGCAGGGAACGTCTGCATCCATGATAAGAGCAACTAACTCAGCTGTTTGCAAGTACCCTGGATGTGTGAGGGATTGCAGGCACGGATCAATACCGTAACACAGACAGACTGATAATGTGACACCCTTTCAACTTGTCACTGATTCTGACTCTTCCTGCAATCCGAACGCCCTGCAGTGTAACTGCTGCTCAGTCGCAGCTCTGTCATTGTCACCGTGCGGGGACATTCCCAATCTCATCCCTCCTCTGTTGGCTCCTCAAACCAGTCAGTTGACATTTCCAATTCCTTCCTTGACCTGAGTGTGTCAGCTGCCACTTTAAACAAAAATGTATGGTCAGCTACATAAGCTCAGGTTTTTTTCTGGTTTTGTTTGTCAGAACTGGAAGGAAAAAAAATTAAAAACCTTAGGACTGAAGTTGCCCTTTGAGGTAACAGAATCCCCTTCCCTGCACTTAATGGGACTGGTAGACAACAGCAAAGATGTCTGTGTGAATGCTTATCTTTGTACCATGAAGGCACAGTACAAAATAACTTTTAACAGAGAAAACTATATTGAATTTTGTCAAATGAAGAAAAAATCTCAGGAAATAAAGTCTTCTGGGGAAAGAATACAGTTATTAAACTCATCTCTATTTTTCATCTTAAATAACAGAATATGAAGGCAGAAGTGCTGAATTTGAACAAAAAAAAAAAAAAAATGGACATGATGTATACCTCCATTAACAGGGACAAAAGTCAAGTTTCTTTCACAAGCTTCCTAGTAATTTAGTTTGAAAGGAGACAAAATAATTCAGAAAAGATTTTTTTAAAATTTTTGTTTGGCATCTCTGTTAGACATGGTAATAGGCAGAATGTCTGGACTCTGTATTGCTGTGTAGTATTCCATCCCCTCTAAATTATGTTTGAAATTTTTCAAAACAAAAGCTACTTTTTATTTTTCTTAGTCCCATAATAATTTCCTCAGTGACTGATGTAGATAAAAAGCTGCGGGTTTTTCCCACAGACAGTGTAGACCTCTTGTTTCCCCTTTCCATTTCACAATATTTCATAATGATTCATCTTCTAGAACAAATACAAGATGCATTCAGCAATTTTTCCCATCACTGCAACCCTTGACAGAATATAGATTGAAAAAAATCAGTTCAGAGAAGGTGAAAGTGATACAGATAAATTGTTGGAAGCAGCTTGACGAAGTGGGAAAACTGAAGCTTTTTCAAATAGCGTAGTGAGCCATCACAATGCTGCTGATATTCTATGCAGGTACTGATTTTCAGTGCAGAACTTAAAGTTTACTTTTTCTGTAAGAGATAAAAACTACTGGGACTACCAGATCTGCTAGTGCTGTTGCAACATCAGAAAAACACATGAAATATGTATGTAAAATATATGGCTACTAGCTGAAGATAAAGTTCTTTTTCCATTTATTACCATAGTATAGAACTTCTGCTTTTACACCAGATAACTTTATGGAAAAATCCACAGGATTTAACAAGGAAATAGCATCAATTTACAGAAATACTATTTTCCTCACAAAGAGGATTTTATTTGTTCAAAAATACTGTACATATAATTCTTATTATAAAAATTTCTAAAGAGCTAAAATTTCCCATAAGTATAATTTGTGCCTAAAGGCATGTGTAGAGTGATTGCAGCAGGGATGGTTTTTTTTTTTTCCAGGATGTGTGTTACAGCTGTCTCATTGGCTTGCATCTGTTCACCTTTAGCTGTGATGCTATTGTCTGGGTATTCAAGGTGCTTGCTGCTTTGGGAGTAGTGTCTTGTCATATGAGACATCCTGGAAATCAGCATCTGCACCAAACAAGGACCAAGGACTGAAGAGTGGTTGCTGTTGACAAAGAAAAGGGAGCTCTGCCACTCCTCTGTTAGGCATTATTTAAATTATATACCCAGCATCCCCTTACTCTGATTATTTCAATGGACTACTTCTTAGGGGGGTTTTAGGCAGAGTTCACAGATCTTTTATTTCAGACAGGAACAGCCTAGATTTGAGAGCACCTCTGCGCGAGGGCGTACGAGGCCCTAAGTCCGGCTAGCAGCAGGGGTGAGAATGGCCGACGCCCCTACGCATCGGAGGCCAGGCCCCCTTGGCGTCTTGGCCTTGGGCTGGGCTGGATCGCGGAATCGGACTGCTTGCGCTCGAGAGGACGAATGAGGAGGCCACCACTTGCTAGGGTAACACGTCGGTTTATTGTAGAATCCCACACCAGAGGGTACTCAACAGACGGTAGAGACCCTGGCAAATGGCCACGAATAGGGGGAGCAACAAGGTTTTAAAGGGAAGGAGTGGAGAGGGGAGGGAAACCCGGCAAACCAATCCGAGAATAGGTAGGGAGGTACACAACATAACTGGCATGAGGATATGGCTAATAAACTTAAAGCAGAGGAGGGGCCCCGGGACACCAGCCAACCACAACCCCCAGAGAGAAGAAGTTTCTCGAAGCCTGGGAGGAGTGGGGGGGGTGATTGACTGGGCCCAGGGAGGAGGGAAGACTTACTTATAAGGCAAGCCTGGGAGGGGAAATTACATAACATAAAAGATTGGCAGTGGAGGGGAAGGGGTATCCATGGTAACTTAACTGTCAGGTCCACAGTGGCGGGAAAACTGTATAGGGAGGAACCATTTAACACAGAACAAAGGGGGAGCATACATAAATTGGGGAGAAAACTGGGGAACTTAAAAACACCTCACAACACACCTCTGCCCTGAATCCGTCTCTAAAATGTACCAGAAAAATGGACTAACTGAGAAAGATCTAAAGGGGTGGATGGCTGTTTCAGTTTACTCTAAGACCACAGCAGGTGCCCACACTACAGCCCACAGGAGGCTGCTCAACTGGGTAAGCACATCCTGCAATTCTCTCCCACCTGCCATATCCAAGCCCCAACTGCTGCCAGTACTTGAGGATTCACCAAGGAAGCACTAGAAAATAAAGAATCAGTGGTGTTACTACTGTTCAGATGAAAGGATTCTTTGACTCAAAAGACTGGATCCAACAGCACCATATTTTCTGTGAGTTTCTCTAGAAACCCTTTAAGAGTAATAAAGCAGAAAAATGTTTTGCCATTCCATGACTTTAAAGCTGAGTAACATTTTAAGATGTTGTTTCAAATCCAAGTGTTGACATTTGGATTTTAAGTTCTCTATAGGCTTTTTGGGATTTATCTGTTTAATATATTTTATAACTGCAGTAGGTTGACCTTGGCTTATTGCTCAGCTACTCTAACCCACTTCTTAGTTGGAGTTCCCTGGAAGTTGGGTGGAAAACTCATGCTTATCATTGTCAAAATAGGTTTGACATGGGGAAAATTTTGTTTATTACCAGTTAAAAAGAGAGTTAGATGCTGAGAAATGAAGAAGCAATGATACGGTCTCCCTTCCCCCCAAGCAATACAGAGGGAGTGGGGGCTATAGACAGTCTGGAATAGTTCCTTTCAGCTACTTTGTCCTCAGACTTTTTCCTCTGCTGCATGATGGACCCTCTTCATGGGCTGCAGTCCTTTTCTACTCCCATGAGGGAACTGCCAGGCTGCAGCTTCCTTTAGGACTTATGTACCTGCCCCAGGGTGGGATTCTTCATGGTCTGTAGTGTGGATATCTGCTCCACTGTGATCTCTGCTTGGGCACCTGGAACATCTCCTCCTGCTTCTCTAACCTCAGTGTTAGCAGGATTGTTTGTTCCACTCTGTCCTCTTCCGTGCTGTGCAGTGTCTTTTATTATGTCTTACATAAATTCTCCCAGACACCACAGACTGCTCTGCCAAGCTCAGCTGTGTCCTGCAGTGAGTCCATTTTGGAGCCATCTGGAAATGTCCCTGGCTCCTGCTCACAAAGGCCATCCCTGCAGCTGCCACCATTACCACAACCTTGTCCCTTACATTAAACACCAAAAAGTTATTGGATAAATTATATTTATTGCAAATATATAGTCACACATACACTGTTCCCAAACATACTGTGACTTCTACACTTCTCAAGTTGGTTACAATTGATGAGCTTAACACAGAAAAAAATTTAAGAGCAGGGACTGATCAGCAAATTGTGATACTTCCGGTAGGCATTATTTTTTAGGAAATTATTTTGTAATTTTCCTGTATTTTTAGATTAATATAAAAAGAAGCCTGTTAAAATCTACTGTTCATGAAGAATAGAGTGGCCTGGCACAGACATCTTTTAAAAGTCAATAAATTTAATCAGTTAAAAGTCAGAGTTGGGGCAGACCTAACATCAAGAGGTTTTTTCCTTTATTGTTGTTTTTCTGTTTTGTTTTGTTAGTATTACATCTACGTATGGAGCTGGAACAAACTCCAATAAAAGTATAAGGAGGTAAATTGTGTTCTCATTGAAAATATAAAGCAATGATTACAGCACTTTACTGACACAGTATGAAGCAAACACACTTAGCAGGGCTACCAGCCAGTGTGCCAGTGGGGAGCTAAAGATGATAGGAAATTGTCGAGGACCTGATAAGAACTGACAGAATCCTAGGATATATGCTTTATTTATCCTATTAGAAAAATAGAACAATAGAAATTCTATTCCATATTTACATTAGAAGATAGGAATGCACAGAAAAAGCTAGAAATAATGCTTGACTGAGAATCCCTATGAGCATGCCAGTGGGTGAGAAAAAAGTGCTCTCTCCATGGTCTGGGGAATAGATGAAAGACAATGACTCAAAGGTTGCCAGCACAAATGGGTCTGAAAACTCTCCTGCAGTAGCCCCAGCCTATTTCTTTCACCCTGCTCCTTTTGATTTTCAGGTGAATTCACATGCCTGAGTGCAAGCACCAGCAGAAGGATGGACAGAGAGCTGCATTTGGGAGGACAAGACCAAGAACAAGATGGGAGGAGTGGCTGAGGGAACTGCTGGTGCTCATTCTGGAGAAGAGGAGGCTGAATGAAGACTGTATCACTCCCTACAACTACCTGAATGGAGGTCCTGGAGATGGGGAGACTGGTCTCTTCTTCCTGATAACAAGCAACAGGACCAGAGGAAACATCCTCAACTTGTGCCAGAAGAGGTTTAGGATGGATATGAGGAAAAAATTCTTCACCAGAAGGATTCCAGAGCATTGGAACAGGCTGCCCAGGGAAGTAGATAAGTCACCATGGCTAGAGGTATTCGAAAGACATGCAGAGGTAGTGCTTAGGGACATCAGTTGGTGTTAAACTTGTTTAATGGTTAACAGTTGGACTGAATGATCTTGGAGATCTTCTCCAGCCTAAATGATTCTATAATTCTATGTCTGGAATAAATTTTTTTGCTGTGGATTATTAAAATGTTTCTCCACCTCTGTTGTTGTACACACAGACTTTGTCCCAGGGCCCTCTTCTGCTTTAAAGGAGCACAGAAATGTAAGAGCCATCTACAAACAGGAGAAGGAGTTTTTCAAGAATGGACAGGATATTACTGTGACAGAGCTTCTGATAATCATATATTTTACTATTTGGTTATACCACTAAGTGCCCCCACACACCCCTCCACCCCCAAAGAAAAGTACCTAGCACTATAATTGTTCTCTTAAAAAGCCTGACATTCAGGAATTCTGGAAATGTCCCTTCTCACACTGCCTTTACTCAGAAGGAAAAAAATACCATAATTCAGAAAAAAGTGAGCTTGTAAGGTGAATTAATATGCAAAAAATAGTTGTGAGAATCTGCAAAATTTGAAAATTTCTATCCAAATTGTCGATGAAGTGATGGTTTGGCATTTAGTGATATTAGTAAAGTGACATAAAGAGCTGTATAACCATTCAATTTTATTAGCAAGCTCTATAATTTTATTAGCTATCAGAATTACAAATATTTTATAATACAAGGCATCAGATGAAAAAAAATTTAATATTTAAGAGGTTATCTTACTTGCCCATGCCACATTCATACACACATTTTAAGGCAGGCTCCTTCATCTCTAAAAATTTGCTTTTCTTTCAACTTTTCAGGAGTCCAAGCACCATCAGTTTATTGTCACAAAAACCTGACCATGTTAAATTTTTGCTGCTGACAGACCGAGTCAGGAAAGCAACATAGATGGTTTACTCTACCTTGCCAAGAATCATTATTCAGCAAGATCTCTTCCTTTAATTGCTGACAAGACCAGAAGAGCTTAAACAGGTATTAGAATACTAGTACAGTCTATACCATTGCTATTAATAGTAGCATTGGTATTTTCCAAAGAAAAAAAATTCTGAATAAGGGCCAATTTACATATATATTTATTCATATATCTAAATATTAGCTGGAACAGAAACCTGGGATTTTTTAATCTATCAGGTCCTATTCATTTCAGGAATGTGGTGTCAGTATACTGCCAACATTTACAACAGAAATGTTGCAGATGGTGTGTTTAAAATAGAACTGGCAAATTCACTTGCTTCACCTGAGATGCATTGAAGTGGTGTTATACTTTATGGAAAAGCTGAAAATCCTATTCTAGATTAGGCTGAAAGAAATTGGATTAACTCCTCAAAAGCAATAATATATTTTTTAGTCATGTGAGGACCTCACTCAGAAAGGTACTTAACCTGGGAAAATTAAGGGAGAGTTAATAATGTACTTTCTGTGGCAATATGAGTACTTTTTGTATTTTAAGTTGAAAGAAAACAAATTTACTTAAATTCTAAATTTAATGTAAAGCTGTGGCTGAGGGGAGTTACAGGTAGGTGAATTTAAAATTGCGGGTTTATTTCACAAGTCAGAAGACTGGTTGTGTAGATGCAGCTGCTGCAATTTTGCAAGCTGTTCTTTTAATGGATCTCAGTTAGCGAGGGAGAAGTTAGATCAGTCACAGCCACTGAAAACTGGATTTTTTTTTTTTACTGCCATTGAACACTATCAGCTGATGTACTGATGATGTAGAGTAGTCTGAGACTAAGCAGTGGAAGAATAATGGACTCTAAAGCACTGGTTCAGGCTAATTTAAATCAATAAGAGAATGATAAAGCTTTTACATTCTAACATCATTTTTCTTACCATAAGTATGATAAATATGTTACTGATGTATGACGGTGGTTTGGTTTCATATTAACTGACAAATGAGAGTCTACTTTTACAGTTATAGATACAGATCAGGCATATGCTTGTCCTTGTATAGAGCTATACTATAGCTCTATACAGCACAATACTAACATAGCTAGCAGATACATCATTATTTCCAGTAATGTAAAAAATTCCTGAAGTTGACTTTATCTGTAATAATAAATTATTATTACTATAGAAGAGCTGGGGAAAATCAACAAGGAATTTTGTATCATCTCCTGATTTAAATATGCAAGAATATTTTAATGTTAAGGACTTCTAAATTAAATTCTCCTTTCAATTTGATCCTTAATCAAATTGTTGCCAAATTTTAAGAACTCTTTAAACGTGGAAAAAAGGTTTAAAAAGGAGACATTGTTTATTCTGTGCAGGGTGCAAAGTGGAAGTTTTCCACAAATCAAGCACACCAGAGAGTAAAAAGCAAAATAATTTCTACACTAAAATTTACATAAACCCACCTAATACTGAGTTACCACCTACCTAGTCACTAGTTTGTGTAACCTTATTCAACACTTGTTATTGCACCTGTGTGCTCCTCTTTGGGTCTCTGGTGGTCACCTGGGGAGGTGACCCTTACCCAGTTTCAAGCAAAGTTCAGCTAGGACCTGCAAAACACAAGAATGTGTGACAAGCAGGATGTGATCTGCAGCTTTGGAGCCACATCTAAAACAATTGCCAAGCAGGACTAAGTACAAAAGGTTTCCATAACCATTAAAGAGAACCTACTTAACACACATGATAAGATCTCTGAATGTGCAAAAGTGGAGTTAAAGGTGAGAATGATACCATCCCATCGACTCATATTTACAACAGAGATCAAAAGAAGGGACAGAGAAATCTGCTTATAGTCAACAAAATCAGTTGCATTGATTACTTTGTTGTCTTCTGTTGCTGTTCACTCTGCTCCTCGCTCCACTACTACAAGGCCACACCGAAACCCAAATCTGCAGCTGCTGAGCGATGAGCTACTCATGCCTGACTGTTATAACCCAACCCAAGGCAGGGTAAGTGAGGTTCTTGTGATTAGATCCCTTGGAGCAGATTAGTGTAAAATGACACTGAATGATAGGTGTTTATATATATCTATGGCAGTTTTATTTTAGAACAATTTGGTTGCACAGGAAAGAAGGTGTGTAGCCATTTTTGGATTATCAGAACATAGAAATGAAAAAATATGAAAGTATAAAGATATCACTTAAGAAAATGTATAAGGAAAAAAATAGAAAGAGAGTTTAAGAATAGACAGCAGAGGGGAAAGACATCACCACCCACGGATCCAGCAATGAGAATTGGTTGTTACAGTTTCTATATCCGATGTTCAAAATGTTGGTCTCATTCCTGATCCACGAGGGTGGGGAAGCTCATACAACATAATGTTCAATGTGTTCATGTGGGAGCAGCCAGGTGTCTCCCTTGGGGCAGAGGCGTTTGCAATATTTGATGCAGCCCGGGATCATGGACAGTCCTCTGGTGGATGGCCCCAGAAATGAGTCTGGGGTACTTCAGGGGTCTTTGATGCTTTATGACACCTTTTAAGACTTGACAGATGCTTCTCACACCAGCCAGCATGGTTGAGTGAGTTATATCACTCCTGAAGGGATGAATACCTTCAGGCCTATGTGTGAATATGAATGAAGGCCTGGACATCTTTGCCAGAGAGGTGTATGGGGGAGGTTTTACACCTGAGCCAGTTGTGTAAGGGAGGACATTAGCATCATTAAAAACATTATCTCACCTCCAGAATTTGCTTATCAGCCTTACCTGGCTCACAACCCAGCCTTTTGCTAATTAAATGTTTGATGAGGCCACCCTCAATGGTGGAGGTCTTCATCTGGCCTGTTCTGACACAGATCAGAGGTTTTGCCACCACACACTCAAAAACTGTCCTCCTCCCCTTGGTTTGGATGTGTGTGTATGTGTGTGTGTGTGTGTGCAAACCTGTCCTCAGCAGAGCACCTGCTGCTTCTGCAAGTGTCTGATCGCTTGACCCTTGTCATTGCAGTCCCTCATTGGCCCGTGGTTTGTTCCCTGCATGCCTCCCCCAGGTCAGACACTCCCGTGCCCGGGCAGAAGCTGGATCCCACCCTGGAGACACTCTGCTTGCTTGGCTGTAAGGGCAGTGTGATAGCTTGGCATCATGGCTCTCAGCAGCTGCTGACATAACCAGCTGTGACACCACAGTTCTGGCCAGTAAGTTCATTTTTATGTTGTATCACACATTCCTCTATTCCTTATTCTACTCTATCATGCATCCTGAATGCAATTTTAATTGTTTATTTGTACACTAAACATGCATTGATATTCTCATTGTTAGCAGCACCACATTTTGCAGTCATTCAACATATCTTTAGAGCATGTGTCTTTTGATTTCTCCTTTTAAATACTTTCTTCACATAACACTGGTGTTTTCTACAGGCAATCTGCTTTGGTTTTCAGTTACCTAACATAACTAGTTCCATACTATTTCAGTCGCAGAGCTACAATGATTTGAGATCAATTCTTTCAGGCTGGCATAACTTTTCATTATCTTGAATAATTTTAATTTGATTTTTAAAAGAGATATTTTTAGAGTGTTTTTCCCCCTTAAATAAATAAATGAAGCAATGCCTCTACTAATGCAGATGTACTAAATATAGGTCTGTATGTATTAAATAACTAGCTACAAACAGAAGTATATTATTTTGAAATGTTATTAAAACTGTTTTAAGTTGTCTTCATTCATTGTTGATACAGGAGGAAAAATATAACTTGGTTCTTTTATTCTGAATTCTAGGAAAATTTGAACATTGAGGGTTTTGAGATTCTCTGGGTCTCCTTAAAGACTTGTGAACCTTCATTAAGTATTAGTTACTCCCTTTTGTGCCATGTGGTGTGTCTACTTGTCCTTTCAAAACACTTTTCCCTTCCTAATATCAAGACCATTTCTATGACTCTGGTGCTACTGGTATAAGGTCACTTTTTGTCTACAGTTGATCTTATTTAAAGAGGAGCTTAGAACCAAAAAGTCTTTACAATCCCAAAGGGAACACCATTTGTTTCAGGAAATTCACATTTAAAAGTATAAGTGCGCTTTAAAGATTTGAATTTTAAGCACACAAGAGAGAAAAGCTTTGTATAACTCTGCATACAATCTCTTTTGTGAGTAAAAAACGTTCACCTATTTTACCTACAGTCTTTTTTATTTTGTACCAATAAGTATTGAAAACATTTTGATTTTTTAAAGAAAGCAAATATAAACACTCTCTGAAATGTTTCCTAAAAAAATAAAAGGTTATATTGTTCTGTCGCCTACTGATTATTTGCTTTTAAAATCCTAACAGATTGTTAGGTTGAGCTGTAGTTCAAGGAAATTACAGGAAAAAATATTGTGTGAACTGTTAATATTTTTGTCTGTATTCCATTAAGGATGTCTTGAGTAATCTTACTATAAGAAATAATTTTGTTGTACAACAATATCTTTCAAGGTGAAGCCTGAATTAATTAGAAATATAATCAGGTTTTATACCTTTTCCACTATTCAGTCTGTAACTCTCTTAGGCTCTACAAACAATTCATTATAATTCAGCAGTATGATATAAAAGGTCTTGAAGGTTGTTGGGTTATTTTATTCACCTCCACTATCTTTTAAAGTAAATTCATATTCATAAAACTTAACACGTTTCTTACTGTCTGGAAGAAATTCTTCTGACAGTTGTTTTAAAAAGTAAGACCTAAAGTTGAAGATCAAAAATTAAGTTTATAAATTAAGATATAATAAAAAATGGACAAATCAAGGAATGCATAAATATTTGACAAATTCATGTAAACAGTTTTAATGTGGATGAAGAAATAAAAATTATGCAACACTTCCCTTGTCTTTATGTTGACATGAATTTAGATCTAATTAACTAATTATGTATTATACTGGATTATATTGATTTTTTCACAATGACTACTGCTTTAGATTTAGCCAATACTTAAACCGTTGCCATTTCAAAAATGACTTGGCTCCTGGAATTTGGATTCAATAGAAAGTGAAATAGGAAAATTAAAATTTACTCTTCTGTTCAACCATTTTGGACATTGGGTAAAATTAATCTGGTCAGAACATGTTCTAGAAAGTGGTTATAATGAACAGTGATAATATGCTCCCAAAAGGCCTCTTTGATTGTTTATAGTACCTGATGGTGGCCATTGGCAAAAAATGCAAAACAAAACAAAAGCAAAAAACCCAAGCAAATTGATGATTCTAAGATATGTTTCATCTATCTTATGTGATACTTTGAAACCTCCAGTTTTCTTTGGCTAAAAAGAAAAGTCTAGCCCCAGAGCCTGAGAACTGAAGGTCTGATTAAGGCCTTCCAACACTACAAACCTCACAATTTTATTTTACAACAGCTGTTCAGTCTAGGAGAGTAGCAGAAAATACAGCAATAGCAGCCTGGTATATACTCAAGTATGAGAAACTACAAGTCAGCAGTGATTCCCTTTGCCCTCTGTGCAATCAGAATCCTCCCATCCAAGAGAGGTCAACAGCCATACTGCAGCTTCTTGGTTAATTGGCAAATTTCCTACCTTTGTCACATCCTTACAGTCTGTCTTCTGGGAGCTGTGGCAAATTTCTGAACAGGAACAGGGAACCCTGATAATCATCTACTAGGACTGTGAGGCGTGCTCAGCTCTCAAAGTTAATTTTTGGCTCTCTGGAGACTCGCATGTATTCAGATGCACTGGTTATATTTGATTTGTGTTTGAAAGCTACTGTTACTTTAAAATAAGAGGAGTTTATACAGCAATTACAGGATTTGTAGAGCTTTTGTGCAGAGATAAATCTATTTTCTTACATTTGATGTGAACATCATGATGAATAGATTGCTTTCCCCTTTTGCTTGTCCAAATTTATTAATTTATAAATTTAAATAAAATAAACTATATACGCTTACTGAATGCATTAATTAGCAAAAAAATCATCTTCAATTCAGGATTCTTACAGAAACCACAGTTCTGCATGTATGGTGTTATGTATGTGTTATCTGAGGAAATTTGCATTAGGTTTTCACTTCTGATTTTTTAATCTTTGTAAATTTAAAACCCAATTCCATTTCCTAGAAGACTGCCTATGCTGCAGATATAAATTTCCCTCATATTTTGAGAAAATAGTTGACTAATGAATGAGGAAAAGAGACCTCATAGAGGAAATAATTTGTTAGATACCTGAAAAGATCAAGTTGGACTTATTACTGAACACTAAGAATCTCCAGGAAGAAAAACACCACATCTGCCAACCTAGGTGAGAAAAACACTAAAGCCAAACCTTCCATGCAATGCAATCCTTCACTTCTTAATTTGCCTTTTGAAACTGAGCACAGAGTTTCACAAATGTCTTCACTGTTGTGACCAATGATCTGGGGCATGAAGGTGAGTCAGGGGAGGTTTAGGTTGGGCATCAGAGGAAGGTTCCCCACCCAGAGGAACCTGTTCCAGTGCTTGGGCACTGGAACAGCTCCCCAGGGAAGGGATCACAGCACCAAGCCTGACAGAGCTCTCAGATACATGGTGTGTCTCAGGGATGTGATCTGCAGGGCCGGGAGTTGGATTCAGTCATCCTGATGGGCCCTTTCTAACTCAGGATATTCTGTGATTCTATGCTGCTGTGAAATGTAACTGAGAACACCACTTAGATCTGACTTGTAGCATCTCATATAATCTATTTTGGAAAAACTGGGAACTTCATTTCTATTAAGAATAGAAGACATTGTTTGCCCAAAAAAGATTATTGCTGTAAAAGAAATAGGACCAAAATAATGAGCACCGGGATTCCTAATTTCTACATCTCCTCTGGCCTCCCTTAGGTATTAAAAAAAAAAAAAAAAAAGAAATCCCTTTCCCTCTCCAAGCGCAAGGTCTCATGCCCTATGTCCTACTAGGTCAGCTCTGCCACTGCCTTGGTATTTCCAGCCTCAAACTTCCTCATGAAAATCATGTTTTCATTCATTCTTTAAATATTAGTAATATGACATCAACATTTCTTTTGTCTACACATTAAGTATTTCTGTTAAGTGCATTTAGAACATTTTTTTCTTGTACTTTTGTATACTTTGCTAAACACATAGACACATAGATGTTTTATTATTATGATCATAATGTTCACAAATATGAAACACTTAGGTATACTTATAAAACAAATGCATTCAACTAATAAGATTTTGTATAAACACTTTCAGAATTTCTCAGAAATTCCAGTGTCTCAGGGTCTGTTACTTCCAAAAGAAGAAATTAAAGGAGGGAAAAAAAATAGTCCAAGTAAAAAGGCTGAGAGAAGAAAGTTCAAATAAAAAGACAAGAAAAATCTTTAATTCTGTATATATATATATATTAAAAACACAAGGTGTGTATACAAAATACGAAAGCTAACATTCTAATTCCAAAACTTTTCACAGATCTTCTCAAAATGCAATGCACAGTCTTTACCTAAATAATTCACCTTTTCTTACTCAGATGGACTATGGCAGTAAAAGGTGCAACATGATCCTTAATTGCTGCCATTTATTTGAATTTCTTACGTTAAAATAAATTGGCTATGTTCCTGGCTCATGTTCTCAGAGAAGCTAATTTGAGTAACAAATTATCTTCACAGCAATTCCCCGTGTTTACAGGTAACTTAGATTTGTATGTGTGTGTTTTTGGTTTTTTTTTTTTTTTAATGGGCACATTTTCCAAACTATTCTGTGAAATACTTTAATCAATATGCGCATAGTGATTTAAGATTGTGTCCACTACTCCATTATTTCAAAAGGTCACTTGTTTATGACTGTGCGTATACAAGGCACTATTACTGTTATAGCTCCTATTAATAATAATGTTTAATCCAATTCAATTTTATGAATGGAATACTTCCACTGGCTTTGACTATCATGCAGGTCTGATCAGTAATTACTAGAGTCATCTTTGTATTTATTTTTGCATTATTGTTTCATGCTTAGACATTTCCCTCCCCTTGCTTCTTCATTTAGCCTATCTTAGAGACTGTTTTACAAAGAAAGTCAATAATTTCACAATTCTCCTTGACCTCATCTATTAATGGGCCTACCGTATAATTTTATTCTCATCTACTTTGTTTTCCCAGGTGATTCACAGATATTTATCTCCAAAACTGTTCAAAATTAGATGACTTTGCTGTATCAGAACGTTATTATAAAGGCCTACTCATGAGTGCAGGACCCTATCAAGACTTTTGGGAAATGCACAGGTATTGATGTGAAAACAAAAATAGGTATGTTGAAAACCCACATATGAAGCTTCTGCAGGGCATTTCTAGAGCCAGGCAAAATATTCATCAACATTTTCCCTCAAAACGAGCAATACCATGAAGAACAGCAGCTCTAACAACAGACACTCAATTGCTGAATAAATATTGAATGATGTGTCTGCTACCATCATCCATTCTCCTGACAATCTACTAGGAATTTGATGCACTGCCTGAAAACCCTCCAGGAAATCTGAGAGGGTTAATCCTTAAATCACATATTTGACATCTATGGGAAGTGTTGTTTACCCTTCTGGTGAATCTTACTTGGCTGTCTTGCTTGGAGAAGTTCAACACCTCTGTGTTCAGCAAATAATTTTCTTTTAAGACTGAAAGATGATGTATATGTTTCAAGCATTTTACTCAAGCAACAGTTTGAGAAGCATTAGTTTCTTGAGAAGTTGAATTTATCTGATTTAAAGGCTATTTAATTTTTATGATATAACAGCAAATTTAGTCATTAAGAAGGTCAAACAGTGTGATCAACATTCCAAGTCCTTCAAGGAAAAAGTGTGTTTAAATTCTACTTTGTTCTATCCTCTGAAAAAAATTTTAAAATAACTATTACTCTGACTAAATTGAATAAACCTAAACAAATAATCCAATATAGTATTATGCATTATAAGAACAATTGACTGCACAGTTGTGTAACCTCTGGAATTGTTTCACTCTTTAAATGTAACTTTTATGGGCTTTTTGAACATTAGGCATAGCTGGTAAGTCATATAGCTCTGGGAGGTCTTATGAAGCCCCTGTATGAAACAGTCATATTGTTTCAATGATGAAAAAAGAAAGAGTTTATGAACAACAAACAAACTCATTTCAGAAAATAGAAAGGTTTTAAGGAAGTAGTGGTAGCTGTTACCAGTGTGAATACTATAAAGTAATTATCTGTAATGTTTACATTTTTGTAGATCATACCTTATAACCCCAAGTTTACTGCTCTGTCTTTTGTAGAAAAAGTAAGCTGTGCACAGCTAAAATCAACAGAACGTACAGGTATGGAGGTTTTTCTTTATTTGATTGCCTGGGTTTTAAATTTGTTATGTTATAGAGAATTACCAAATGTGATGTACATGTTCTTTACATAATTGGCCTCAGTTTTACCTACCTCTCACTTATTCTGAAAGATGTATTAAATAATCTAGGGGGAGAAAAAATAACCTGGGGGGGAGGAAAATGTATCTTTGCTTGCATCCAATCTAAGTGTTGAAGAATGTCTGCAGCCCAAGGTGAGAGAGCGGAAAATGGAATTAAAATAACATTAGCTAGATCATATAAAAACACTATTAAACCACAAAGAAGATTTTTTTTTGAGATGTTTTTAAATCCTAGTGCTTGCATTCAAAGAAAATTTGTAATTTTAGGTTTTTTGCTATTTTAAAAATTAAACACAAATGGCATGGGGTTCTTTGTTTTAGGCAAATTCTGCTAGACTTAAATAATTACTGACTTCAGAGAACAACAGTCAATTCAGTGAAAGACAGTAAATAGAAATAAATATTATATAAAAAGGGTAAGCTGCACTAGAAAGAGTTCTACATGAGATTTCACCTCTAAATATAAAATCTCTTAAACTTTAATATTGCCATCAAAACTCCTGAAATGTTTTCTGACTTTCTTGTTTTTCTATTTTCTCTGCTTACAAAACAATGGAAGACCAAAGGAAGCCCTCTTTATAGAAAATTAGTATTTACAGTGCAGAGTAATAAGTTTGTGTATGGACAAAACCATGTTAATCAGGTTAATATTGTCTATAGACATAAAATATTAATATAGAATAATATAGTGCATTAAAACCAAGGTGTTAATAGAATTACTTGTATACCTTCATTAATTTTCTTTTCCTTACTTGTTTAGCAAAATAAAAAAAATACTTAGAAAGTGAATCCTACGAAACATCAGGTATTTGTATGCATCCCACATATCCAAACTTCACTTGCTAATGAACTAATGATATTTAACCTGCTCTTTTAGTTACCTTGCCTTTAGGTAGGCCTCCAGCTTTTGCAGTGATTTATCTTCCTGGCTCTGCACGATGTCCTGCTGTTACAATGCTGCCTCCTGCTATCACAGGGAATGCAGAGGAGCTCTTTCACTTCTCTGAAGATAATTACAGGATTTCAGTCTCCAGAGCAACTAATCAATGTTCTACTAGTTTTCTGGGGAACTCAATTTTCCTTTAAAAAAAAAAAAGATTGAAAAAGGATAAAAAGAAAAGTCTCATTTCATGCAGTAGTTTCAGAATATCTGTACATTAAGGACAACCAGTTGAATAATTCTGGAAAAGTTAATACTGAATATAATGGATTGTTATGGAAAACACTGTGGTTTTCTTAATTGTTTATTGCTGCACTGTATGTACACACATGCTGATATAAAATCCCAGACCAACAATATATCTTGATTGTTGTATCTCTCTTATTTTGAAAAAGTCCTATCATTAATCAGTTTTTAAAGTAATATTAAAGTGCATGCCAAATTTTAGCACTATATCCCCTGCTACAAAATCTGTTTACATTTTTCCTATATATGATGTGAAATTAAGATATGCTGATTTACACATTTCCATATAATCACAAGTTTATTATCTTCCAATATGCTTATTTACATGAGTAGTACTGTAGTGCTTAGGTTCCTGTATAAAACACAAGCTAATGCTCAATGTTGGCAGCCCCAAATATTACCAATGACTGTAGAAAACAGATTATCTCAGCTAGGTAAATCAGGGATAGCCTCTTTCCAGGCCACAATTTTGAAAGGAACAGAAAAGGCAGAATTAAATTAATGAAGGAAAATAATTATATTAGATAAGTCAAGGTAATGCCTCCCTTTCTTGCTTTCCTCATGGATTATAGAAATAGGAATAGGGATTTTTTCTTTTTTTTTGTGTTACCTCTTTGGCAGATAACATCTATTTTATTTATGCCATGAGTAGATATGGGGAAGAAGGTGGCTAGGTTTGTCTTGGAGGGGACATTGTCATTTATGGGAAGAGGAGAGATAATGAGGATATTGTGATTTAGTCTGTTAGAAAAAGAGAACCTCTGTCTCTCAGATGGTCTTGACAGCCAAAAAATCGTCCAGTCCAGCTCTGTTGGAAAGGAGCTAAGTAACAAAGGTGAAATGTCTACACTGCTAATGAGCATGGTGCTATTAAGTCAAAGATTGTACTTGATGATCTTGGAGGTCTTTTCCAACTCCAATGATTCTATGTCTTGTCCATCTGCCTGAAGTAAAAAGTAAAGAGTAAATTGTAAAACTGCAATAGTTCAAGCTTCAGAAAGATTTGTCACAGTTGATGATTCAGTCAGGGATACACTCAACTGCCTAAAGGAAAATTCCTATGCTTTTTGAGTTCCCCTAAATATCTGAAACAGCTGCATGGGACTGATATATGGGACATATTTGAAAGATTCAGACATTAAATTTCAGAGATTAAACAGGATACGTGGGTCATCTCCAAGCAGGATAAATGTTTCCAGTCAGGCAAGTGAATCAAGTCCCTAATGCTTAATTGCATGCCTTGTAAATCAAGCTCAGTGGTCTTTGATATGCACACTGTCCCCCAGATTCTGAGTCTCCAAATTAAAATATAAATACTATTCCTTTTTTATTACATCAGCTTTATATACAAAACTTCACCAGATTTGTGTTGAAAACATATTCTCTTCTGCGTTCCATTTCATATGCATCAGCACTGTGACTTATATACTTGCTTCCTTGGGGAAAAAAATGCTTTCCTTTGGAGAACTCTTAGAAGAGTGTTAGTGTCTCTCTCCTCAGGAGAACAGATTTTTAGATTTTAAAAATCTAACTTCAGGCAATTAGGTTGTAATTTAAAAAATAATCTCAGTGAAATTCTCTATATCCCATCCCCAAGATACAGAAGATTCCAATAAGGAAATTATTTGAAAAAGGCAGAAACAGTTTAGACCTTAAAAATTTTGTGGAAGAAATCAAGTTTATTGCAAGTGACAGAGGTGAAGTTGTAGAATTGTTCAAACTGAACATTTTGTTAGTCCCAAAACTACCTTGTGGACAAAAAGAAGCACAGCACATAGCCGGAGCAGGCAGGACCTTCCCAGGATTCTTGTCAGGAAATGTACTAAGTTCATGGTTCCTCCTCAGTTTTGGCTTTTTTTAGTGTCCCATGCCTTGCTTCCTTCTTACTGGTTCCCAGCCCTGCTTCTGGTGCCACCTTGCCCAGCTGCAGGGCACATCGTGGGTGACAGCCTGTCCTATGGTGACTGCCAAGTTTATCTGACCTTGTTTGTCTGTGGCCATCACGGAGGTTGAGCTCGGGCCAGACAATGGTCCCATGGCCAACAGTTTGCTCTTAGAGAAAGCTGGCAGCAGCTCTGCCACAGGCTAAGCACAGTCCTGGCAGCCCAAACCGATACCTGCTGCCATTTTCTAGTGTCAGAACTCCATTTGCTGACCAACCTGCGACTTATGGTGTTTGGTTACATATCTGGCCTTGAATTTTCTTTAAATACAGAGCTCTCTGGGTACAGTTTAATGATGTGTCTCGGAAGATACATCAACAACAACAAATGTTGGTGGTGCCTGTGTGTATTTGCACTCTGTTGACAGAAACTTCATCTTGTAGAAGTCTGAACTGGTTGCTGACCCCTTCTGTAATGCTCTGCTGCCTCTCTGTTCCTGCCTGCTTTGAGCACTTTCTTATCTATAAAGATTATTTAAGCCTAACTTGTTAAGCATTCTCTTTTTCAAACCAATGGTTTGAAAGCGATTTCAGCATCAAAACCACAATGCTGCAGATTAATGAAATGCACAAAGTTTATTCTTGGCCTGTTCACACACAGCATGTGGGTTGGTCTGTGGGATACATGTTGGCCTTCTAGTAATAACACACAAGAATGTAGTGACCTGACCTATCATGTTTAGTATGAGAGCTCCTTTCTCTCTGTTAGACATTTTAAAAGCTTGTGATCATTTAGAATTTTACTGAGCAAGAGACAAGGAAGGATGTGAAAAAATACATTGTAGAGCAGCTTGTTATTCAAGGTGATGTAAATAGATGCTGTGAAAAAGAATATGCATTGCTGTTGAATTTTAAAAGTTGCACACCTAAAAATATTCATCTTCCAAAATGGAGGAAAAGAGATTAAGGAAACTAATATTTTTCAAGCTAGACACCAAGTCAAGTTTCATTTTTTAAAATAATTTGTGAATTCTGTCAAGATATATAGACCAATAAATGAAACTGCCTTGTGCTCTCGCTAATCTGGAATGATGCAAAACCTTGAGAAAAAAATACAGTACCGTAATTTATATAGAGAAAAGGGGAGGTATTTTACTGAAAGAATGAGCAGCTATTATACAATTTATTGGTCAACTATAAATAATTGTTGGTAAGTATTAGTATTTTTTTAACCTCTAACATGACCTTAGTTTATGAAAATGTCTGCTGAGCCTTAGAACAGGATATTAAGGAAATAAATGGCTAGAATAAATGTTTATCTTTTGTTCCAAAGCACAACTTAGCTTTCTTTGCTCACAAATGGTGTTCTTGATGAGAATAATAAATCTCTTTAGATGGGAGACAAAGTTCGTATTTAAAACTATGCAATTAAATATGGAGCTACCATGTAAATGAGTTGCCTGACAGAACTGGAAAAGATAAGGTATTTCTTGGAAAAAGCTTGGAAACATGAGTAGGATGCAAGAGACAGTCAGGGGGCAATGGTGTGAGAACTTGTGGGTGGAGACAGTTTAACCAGTATAACAAAAGCTGTGTGTGTAAGCAAGGGAATTAATTCACCCCTTCCTGTGGGCAAGCAGGGGTCCAGGCATCCCCAGGAAAGCAAAATCACAAAATCAGGTCCAGCCCATCACCCAACACCACCCTGTGCACTAGACCACGTCACTTAGTGCCAAGCCTAGTCTTTCCTTAAACACCTCCAGGCACAGTGACTCCACCACCTCCCTGGGGAGTTCATCTCAATATCTAATTATTCCTTCTGTGAAAAATTCTTCCTGAAACTTCCCCTGGTGCTGCTTGTGTGCTTTTGTCCTATTGCTTGTTTCCTGGGAGAAGAGGCTGACCTCCTTTCAGGTAGTTGTAGAGAGCAATAGGGTCACTTATTCCTCCACAAGAGGAATGTCATAGCTGCAAATGTCCTCCCTCTTACTTCTTCGACTCCCAGATTTATGTTGTAAACTTTGAGCGTGACAGCAGATGGTCTGGGATATCCCTAGGATATCTGGGATATCTACCCTTTGAGTAGATTTTGATGCTCTACTAGGTATGTAGAGGCCAGATGACTATAGCATAAACGTGGGGTGTGGGCAGACAACTTGTGAAGAGGTTGTCTTTGCAATATCAGTAAAGACCATATATGCTTATAATAACAGTAAAAGCCTGATTCAGCTTCCCTGGAAGAATATATGAATCTTCTCTCCCACAAGAATTGTGCTACCATAGATCTTATTCATAAAGGCAAATTTTTGGAGAGAAAAGTATAGATTAATCATGAGTGAGAATTTTAAGACTGACTTCAGTAAAAGAGATGGCAATCATCTAGACTACACCATTATCTAAATGCAGCACTCTGGAAAAACACTGTCATGACAATGTTATCATGGGCAGACATTAAATTAATATAGTAGAAATTTTATGCAGGAAGAATGACTTTAGTGAAGAATGAAGAGTCTTGTCTTGCATACCAGTACCATTACAATAATAAATTCAGAGTGACTTAACCTGTCAGAAAAGTGTTGGAGTTATTATCATGGAATAACTGTTACCCAATAAGTATTAGTGTTCAGACTTTTACAGGAGTAATTAAGAAAAATAACTTTGTTCATGGCAGGAATTTTAGAATTCTTTTTTATCTTATGGTTTACTGTTTGTTTTAATTTTGTAGCTCTTTGTGTCTGTGCTTACTGAAACTCAGCTACTGCCATGGGCAGCACTCAAACACAAAAAATTTCTTGTGAGATTGGTACAAAGCTTGGTGCATGTAATAGATGGAGAAAAATAGGTTTTTTGAGTCACTGGAAAAACAACAGCCCAACACAAACCTGAACTAGTTTATGTCTCAGATGACCAGGTGTTTAGTTGTGAGTAAACAGTTCTAAATATATGTTCACCAGAAAAAATTTAGATTCCTAATGAATAATTATTTCATCATTTGCCTAAATTCATGATTAGATATGAGGGTACATGCAGACACTGTGGAAATGAAAGGAAGGATATATTTTAAATATAACTAGAAGAGGGTTTGGGGCAGTGCTCCTGTGTGAGCAGAGGGCAGGGGCTGCACACAGCAAAGTGTGGCTGGTCCCACCTGCCATGATGAACACAGCTGAGCCCTTCAGCCAAGCTGGTGGTGATTCTGTGGTAAGACATTTTTAAAAAGGCAAAATGTCAGAAAGCAGAAAGGACTAGGGGAGGAAAACAACAAACACAAGAAATGATCCTGTGCCCACCAAGTTCATACATGAAGGAGGAGGTGGAGGTGGTTCCGGCACAAGGGCAGTGGGTCCCCTCTGGTCCATGGGCAGGATGACATTGGGGCAGCTGTAGCCCATGGAGGTCAGTACCAGAGCAGGTGGATCTTTCCTGTAAAAACAGCTCCCATGAAGAATCCATGCTGGAGCAGATGTCACTAAAGTACCACAGCTGGTGAAGGACCCATTTTGCAGCAGGTTTGTCCTAAGAGGGGCCCCCATACACGAACAGGATAAGAGCCTGAGGAAGGAGAGATGAATTGTTATGAACTCAATGCAGTGCCCATTCCCCAACCACCCTGCACCCCTTGGGGAGGATGAGGTGGCAAAGAATAAGAAATGAAAAGGTGAAGAAAAGCCTGGGGAAGAAAAAACGTCTAGGGGAAGGTGCCTTCACCTTCCAAATCTATTTGTCATAAAATTTAATTAATTTCCATGATGTCTAGTCTGTTTTTCTCTTAATGACAGAAGCATTGATTGTTCTCCATATCTTTACTTAGTTACTGAGTTTTTTCATTTTATTTTCTCCCCTTGTCCTACTACAGAAAGGGATTAAGAGAGTCACTGGATGAATGCCTGGCAGTCAGTGAAGGCCAACCTAGCATATGAAAATATGGTAGGGTAAGTGATCCCTAAAAGCATTTGGAAACAAATACAGTAAAAAGTTACATTATTTTAAAAATAATTTCTTTATATATTTCACTGTGTGTGTAGGACTTGCAGGCCCAATTTCACCCTCACAAGACCTTTCTGACATGATCTTTCTTAGTTTATCTGTTGCTCTATTAAATATTTAATATATTTTTAAGTTGCAATACAGCATGTCCAATTAATCAGCCATTAAATAATGGTATCAGCAGTGGGTAGAAAACAAGTTTGAGTGACCTATGGTAGCTAATTCTTCACTATAGGATGATATCTGAGGGCAAAATGGTGACCTGTGCCCTGGGAATTGTTTTACTTCCCAGATAAACTGTGTTTTCCTCCAATTAAAATGTACAGCAGCTATCTTGTTTCTTCCAATATGTGTTCAAAATACATGTAAAAAAAATTCTTGTATTTTGTCTTGCATATTTGAATATAAAGTAATGGCACAAGAGAAATCATTATCTGTTTTTCAAAGGAATCTACTATTCCTATCATAGTGAGTGTGCTAGTCTGTAGGGAATTGCTAAATGGATTAAAAAGACAGCAGGAAGTTTTTTGCCAACATCTTTATTAAAGGCAAGAGAAATCATATAGCTTAACCCAATTACTCTAAGTACTCAAACATTGTGCAATGAGCAAGGGAATGTACCAAGGGATACAATTCTGGTTTCATTATTTAATTGTTTCTTCCTTTAGTTAGTACCTAAGTAAATTAAAAGATTATAAAAAGCGTTCTTATTAACAATACTAGATACAGAGGTTCAAGATATAGCTATCTCAAATAGCACTAGCTAACTTAATAATAAATAAAATGCCAAAATGCTTTAAAGTAGCACCTCATCCACTGGTTAACCCAAAGTGGATACAAGATTTTACAATTAAAGTTTATACATTCCTTTTTCTCTGAAAATTGATTAATTTTAATTGGATATTAATAAGAGAGAGAAGCATGTATCCATGAAGAAAGTACTTCAAAGATCTCATTACTTTCATATTTGATACAAAAGGCATCTTCCACTTTCCCTAAACAGGCCAGACTATGTGCCTTTAAAATCTATAGAGAACTTTTAACAAGAGAATACTTATACTTATTGTTTACTACAATAATAAAACAAAATGTAATTTACCAAGAAAACATCCAATTAGAATGTGGTGGGTTGACCTTGGCATATTTTCATCATACCTAGTGGGTGGTGTACCTTGACTCAGAGGTCTAATTCTAAAGGGAAAAGGCAAGCAGTTTCAACTATTGCCTAGTAGAAATTGAGTTACAGCTCAAACCTTCTGCCTTTTTACTTACTTCCTATTTGCTAGTTAGTTCATGGTGCAAAAAAGGTATTTCTTTACAGTGTGAGTTTATTTGAAATATAAGTATACCAAATTAGGTACAAGATTTGGCAGAACACCATCTTCTCCAAAAAACCTGAAGTAACAGACATATTAATTTAAGAATATTGAGTGGTCTGTGTTTATTTCTTATGTACAATTTTGCTTCACAGATGAGTAAAGTTCTGTCTCAAAAATCTGCAGAGGTACCTTCAAAGTTGAATCATTCAGTGATTAACAAAATAATCACTTTTTTTTTCCTTCTGTGTTCAGAAATTGGCTGGAATTCATGGCTGTTTTAGCTATATATAAAGAAAACAGTTTTGTGCTTTCAGGTTTGCTGTTTCATCTCTTTTGCAACAATATTGTTCTTGTACACAGCATTTTTCTCTTTAAATGACAATTTGTTTCAAAAAATTCTAAAGAATTTTGCATTTTACAAATTTGACCTTTATTATTGCCACTAGGAGAACAAAATTAAACTTCATCAGCATTTTTTTCTGGCAAGGACCTTCAAACAGCAGTTGAAAGAAATTGATTGAGTAGGTAGGCACAGATGTATAGCACAAGACAAAACACTTTTCTTTAGAGCAAACAATAGGACCTTAGTGACACTGATCTGGTGCAGCTCACATTCATGGACCTGTTACTATTTTTTTTTTTTTAAGTCCATCCCTATTTTAACAAAAAAGGGAAACCCTTCTCCAATTTATATGGCCAGAATAAAGTTAATCTTAAATTGCGACACTGAATTCTCTAAACTACAAATTATTAGGAAAAAAATAGTTGTCTAAAAGAATAGATTCTAAAGACATCCAACACAAAAGCATATCTAATATCTGCTGCTGAAAAACAATAAATTACTAGCAAATGATAATGGAGTAAGAGATACTGTTGGGTTCTTTCAGATATTTACTAAAGACATCATTGTACTGAAAAATTTCAGAAAAAAAAATGAAAAATTAAAAGCAAGAAAGAGCATGAAAACAGTGCTCATGGAGTCTTAGGAATATAAAATTTTGTCTCACATTTTCAGAATGAAATTATCCTACACCATTTTATAAAACATGATTAAAGATGCTAAAGATCTGGGAAAAATTACTGATAAAAAATTAGTTTGCAGCTGAAGGATGAGACTCAAAAAATTGGTTTTGATAACATACTTAATGTTCCACTGTTTCTGTCTTTAAATACCTGATAAAAGGTGCACAACAGGCAGGGAAAACACCAAAGATACAGCAAATATTGATCACTATCAGAAAGGAAGACTTTTTTGGAGGATGTGCCATATTTGAAGTTCCTAAATATTTGTAAGTGCAGGATCACAAGCAGGTAACCTCTTAAGTTTTATTTCCTTTAACATACAGTACCAGAAGCTCCAGGGAAACACAGAAATTCTGAGTGCACATGTTTTGATGTTGCATGAGTGTTTACTGCATACTTACCAAAGCAAGCAGGCTGTTCATCTTGCTCAGACAGTCCTGTTGCAGTGTTTAACCTTATTTGCACCTTGTCTCCTTAAGCAGTCTCTGTGAGGTCTGCAAACCATTTCTGCAGCATGTGAGGAGTCAGTTCAGCAGACACTTTCTGAGGTATCATACATATGTTTCACATCTGAGGAAAGAGCAAGCAAAGCTCTTTTCCACCACTTTTCTTTTTCTCGTGCTTCTGCTGTCCTGTACTGATGTTTGGAGCACACACAGCCTTGCAGATGGGACAGGGATAACACTTCACTAACCTAAAGGCCTGTCTTGATAGACTTTTTTCAGCCATGTTATCTTTACATTTTCTATAATGCTTTTCATAAATATATGCACATACACATATATCTGCATACTCATCTCACATTCTTAAAGCAGTTCAGGAAATTTTTCTACTAGGTCTTAACATTAGGAACACTGCTTTTTTTCTTGGAAAAATAAAGTGCCTCTAGCAGCACTAGGACTGCATTAGTTTTATCTATCTGTAAACGTGTTATGGGCTCTGGATAAATACCGGCCTTAGTGACCACATAAATCACTTTAAATGGAAAGTTTCATTAAGAGAAGGAAGTAAAAATTGTATTAATTTTAAAATATTTTAAAATAAAAGGTAGTACTTATTTTTTTCTTACATTTCCATCATTTATTGAATGAAAATAAATAAATACAAAAAATGATACATCATTGTCTTGTAAATTTTTCTACGCCAAGGTATGAGAAATGCATGTCTTGCTTCCTGACTTGTGTTTATCCAAAAGGTTGGACTAGGATGGGAGTCTTGGATACATTTCAAGTGAAGATGCAGCCTGGTCCAGTGGGAGGTTCCCTGACTATGGCAGGGCAGTTGGATCTGGATGATCTTTAAAGTCCCTCCTGACCCAAACCATTCCATGATGCTGTCAAGGTGTGTAAATACTTCCAACTGATTCAAAGTGAAATCCTTTAAATTACTTTTTAATACTTTTCAATACTGCTTTTAGGGCAAGTAATAATTGAAATGTACTGATTTATATCCAGCTATTTTCCCTAAATCTTTTCCAATTTATTAAAAAAAAAAAGATTCCCCCTTATGCATTCTCTCGTGGTGTTTTCCTCTTAAAGCATTGGAATCCTGTGAACCACTTGTTTAATTTGCAACCAAGAATATCTTAAAATATATTATATAGCCAGAAAACTTTTGGTTGTCTAATGATTCCCATATTTTCACAGTCTTTTAATAGTTTCTCTGTTGAAAGTCATAAATTCAAGAAGACAAATTTGCCACCAGTAACAAAAGCTGCAAAGGAGTGAATTATATATATATTTTGAAGAATATATTTCAACATTTCAAATGTTCTTGGGTTTTGAGGAGAAATTTTTGTGCAAGAAATCACCGAAGAAGATAAGATGAAAGCTTTATCTACTATTTTATCTACTATAGACCTGTTCTTTAAAGCCAACAGGAAAACTAATTTTCAATATTCTTTCTTTCTTTTTTTTTGGATTGTATGCATGACCTGTAAAATACAATAAATACTGAACCACAAAAAGCTTACAGGTGATGTGAAATGTCAGTGCTCACTGTAAAAAGCTAGGAAAAAAAACCCCAAAAACAACACAGTACTGAGTGATTAGGAGAATTAACAGAATAGCAATATAAAATTTTACACAAAATGAAATTTCTATTCCTACAGAAAAGAGTTCAATTTAAAATATTAACATTCAGAGAATAAATCTTGGAAACATAACAGTTAGTTTTCAAAAACAACAATTTAATATACAGAAATGTTAAACATGACCTAAAAAATTAAAAACTTTTCTACAGTCTTGAAAAGTAAAGAATGCATAAAGAAGGACAAGAAAATATGCAATATTTTTCATGTGAATACAGATTAGTAGTCTATGATTTTTTTCTTTGGCAAACATAAGAAGCATGGGTCTGTACATTGAATAAAAAAAAATAGGCAGTGATGACCCATTTTTTCATAATTCAAGGATTATCAGGCAGTCAGTAAGATCAGGCAGAGCACTGGCACAAAAGGAAACATTTTCCAAAAGACATCTAATTAATTATGGAATTCATTGGACATAAAATATTCTGGAGATCAAAAGTGTAAATATGTCCAAAATCAATCAAAATCTTAAACAGAAAAGCTTTTTCTCCTGTTATTTAACAGGACAGTCCAAGTCCTGCCATTGCTGAGACCTTTAAGAAAATGATGAAAGTTTTTATTTTACATATTTTACCATTGCATTTTTTCCTAAATGTCTTCAAATGGCTTTCAGGGAGAAGGCCTGAATGATCTTTGGCTTGACCCAAAAGTGCTATTCAATTCTTTTTTTCTTTTTTGCCCTTTTTTGTCAAAGATCTATGATGAAAATTTCTTAACTCTTTTAGCAGCTTCATTGCAGCGTCTCAGGTTACCTATCAAAATTTGAGATGACTTAATTTGAGTCTACTTTTTTCTTCTTTTTTTACATTATACATGTAAAAATACTGTACACATACCGTATCCTAATATTGTATTTTAACAATAAGTAAAAGAACAATTATTTCCACAGAACTTCAAAAAGATGAATGGAATAAATGAATGCTCATTGTATTTTTATTCTCAATAAAAAGTGTATAAAAGTACCTTAATTTATAGCTATATCCATACATGTGGACTAACACTGACTGCAAATAACTCTTTTTAAGTAAAAATAATATAAGGAACTTCTTTTGGTTATTACAGTTATTTGTTATTTGCTTATTCAGAAAGTATGATTAATTGGAAAATTCACTTTATTTTTCAAATTAATTGAATTTGAGACTTTCATTAAAAAATACAAAAGATAATCAAAGTTTTTAGTGTTCTGCTTCCCTCCTTAATGATATTTTCGTGTCACAAAAAATTATGGGTCTCAGTCCTCATGCTGAACCACAGGACAAAATGCTGCTGAGGTGGTACAGTGCAGACCCATTCAGCGTGACTGCAATAACTCCCAGAAAGGACCATATTGACAAAGATACTGAGCTTTCCAGAATATTATTCCATGCACAGTAGTTAAACTGCAAATTGACTTGGGTTCCCATTCTATATATAGAAATGTAAGAAAAGAGAACAATAAACGTGGGAGTGGGAAGAAACTTTTTGGTATAATTTCATGTGCATATTTACCCCAATGTCTTGTCTTCTGCATGCAGCACCTGAATATCTCAGAAGTCATAAAATTGAGAGCAAAAAGTAATGGAAAACCCAGGATAACTCACTTTATCATTTATATGGAACCAATATGTATCTACATTGTAGTTAAGACATATCTGGAGATTTTTTTATGAGTTGCTGAGATCTCAAGTATGCAAAATAAGCTTTTCACTTCACAAAAGTCAATATTTCAATTAAAATTCAAGAGGACTTTCAGAGAAATCCATTGTGACCAATTAGTTAGGTTTAGTTAAAACTTAAAGTCTACTGCCTTTCTTTTGCTAGTACAGAGAATGATGAGACATCACTGATTAAATGGGTGAGTGTCAGATAAGAATGACATATATGTTAAATGAATTCACAGCAAGAAAGAAAACTTTCCAAGGATACAAAAACTCTACCGTGTAATGAATTAATTTGAAGTTATATTTGTTACACTACTGCTTTAGTACTCTAAAATTATATAAAAGAAATATCAAAAATGAAACAAAACAAAAAATTTACTTTTCCAGTGAGTAAACTTTCTAAGGAACACTTTGAGAAAAGGAACCAGGAACAGCTGATCCAAAATATGAGGAAAAAAAGCATTGCCAATCAAACTTCTTCACATGAGTATAAATTATATAAATGATATCTTATAAATACATGTAAACACTTTTCACTATAATGGATTTCTTGCAGCTCAGTGTTCAGAAAGGCATTATAGATTGCTAATATACATATAAAAACATAATATTCTCTTGGTACTGAGCACAGTAAGTGTATCAGCACTTCAGTAACCAGGAAAACAGCCAGAGTGGCATTTCATGGAGATTTTTCATCTCATGTAAAAATGAAACCAGAAATCACTATTCATGTATTTACCAAATGGAAGCAATAATAAACTTTCACATCCTCTGGAGCAGAAATCATGTGAGGATGTCTTTGCTTGTCCAGAAAACACAAGTAAATCAATCGAAGAAGAAAACATATTGTCATGGTACCCTAAAACTCTGCTGATGTTGTTATTAAAGAGTTAAAAATTATATACCCATACAGAAAGATTGAGAACCTATACTTCCAGCAAATGATTTAAAAAAGGGTGAAAAGTGTGAAACAAACCCTTCATAATCTGTCATTGGCAAAGTAGCGGATCTGGGCGTTCCAGCATTAATGTCAGGCAGTAAGGGCAGGAGGGTGAGGGGCAGACAGTAGAAATGGGCTTAGAGATTATTTTCTGGACTCTGGAGACTGCACAGCAGCATTGAGAAAGATTTCTTGCATGCAACAGATTGAGCCTCCTGGTAAACGGTAGATATATATGTCTCTACAAGCAGAAGAGAATAAGGTCAAATATGCAGATACTTTTTTAAAAAAAACCTGTAAGTATCTTGAATTTTTAGAAATTTTAGGTTGAACCAATAAGCCAATAAAATTATCTCCCTTTGAAAGCTAGATCCAGCAGTCCTTTCTTTGGAAAATCTTGCCCAGGGGACTTGACACAGAACTGAGATGTTTATCTTACACTACAGTTCAGTCATTGACATGTAAAAGAATGATAAACTCATACTAAAATTTCTTTTTATTCTTAGGAAAAAAGTTACAGACAATCTGCAGTAAGACTCTGGAACTGGATTTGGATCTGTAGTAAACCCTGCCTCAAAGCCTGCTTAAATATTTTATGATCATATGCATTAGGATGCGGTCAGCCATGCCTTGGTGGCAAAACCACAGCAACTTGGCAGTGAGGCTTGGTAAGATAATTTGGTTTGTATATCCATCTTTATATTTGTTTCTGTCCTCAGGACTGCTCTACCAGTAAAATTATTTTAATAATCTGGAAGAAGCAATTTATTTCTAATAGCAGCTATAAAGTATCTTAATAAATATTGCCAAGTATTAGAAAGTCTGAGTCATTACTGAGAATAACTTTGTGTGACCTATGATTGCAACTTTTAATTAAACTCTCTCCATATTAACAACATTATCTTGCACCATATTTCTGCCCATATTTTATTTTAATGACTTGTATGAATCACATTATGCAAATTTATTAGAGATGCAACTTGTAATGACCAATGAAGTGTTCTGACCAAAATCATTTTTTTCAATTGACTGTCTCCTTGCATTAAGGTGATGCCTAAGTCTTCTGTTTTCCAGGCTGAACGAGCACAATTCTCTCAGACTTACTCTTTGCCACATTTGCAAAGGCAAAAAATAAAGTGGAATTGTAGAAAAAACCTGAGAGCATCAACTATTCAGTGGAAACATCTGAAGTGAAAGAAATGGCACAAGAAATGTAAAAATGGGATTTCAGATCACCTGAAGTTCATGCACTGCCTGTAGCTAGATCTGCAGTTTGTCTCATTCCAGACCAATATAAATATCACTTGGAGCTTGTCTTGCAACCATTCCCAGACCACTTTAAGCCTCATGGAGCAGCCTGATGAGAGAAAAAAGAATTGATCTTGAGAGATTTGAACAATGTGAAAGACTTCTAAGAAATTTAACACAAATGAGGAGAGTAGACAGAAAGCATTAACTTACTGAGGTCCTGGAGATAATTTAAATGCTCATCTCACTTCCACAAGTTCCAGAATGGGAGGTAGGGCCAAACAGGTTCCTGTCACATAGTGACACATAGAGGTCTTGTCATCTTTGTATAGCCAGATAGGGCACAGAGTGATCCATTCAACACCATCACCAAATATGACTAGGTTGGGAATTCCTTCTTCAGGATCAAGTGATACAGGTTCAAGGAGGAATTTACATTTCAAGAAACCTGAAAATAGTTTTATGCACATCAAGTAGGATAAATAAAAAAATATTTTTTTAAAAGTACATGGCAATTGAGTTTGTGAGGTGCCAAAAAATGTTTCCCTGTAATACGGACACGGAATCTCTTCTGGAAAAATACTGAGATTTAGCAAATGGTGGCCCAAGTGCACAGAGTAGTGGTAAAGAGAAAAGGGAAAGATCTCTCTTTTCTGGAGTCTATGTTGTCTTCCCTTACAGTGGTGAAAAGCTTTCATTAATAGTTTTTTATTAATAACTTCTGTTCCTTGGCATTCATGCCTCTGGTGGTAGTCCTTAGTGTATTGCTCTGGCAATAGTTTCTCACCATGGCATCTTACACAGGGAACTAAAAATACTTCCATTTAACTAACTTTTCCAAGGTTACCAAGCAACACATACACAGTGAGAATTAAAAGTAAGAAAAGGAATTAAAAATATTTTTAATACATAATTTGAATGGGTAATGTTGACCTTTTTACCTAGTCAAGTGCACTGTTTTAAGTAATTCAGTATTGTCATCAGTCATTTTGAAGCTTCATATTTTCATACACTATCATTTGCAAAAATGAATAATTGTTCTATACATCTGTAATTCTAAAAGGTTCTTTTAAAAATATTGAATATGTTTCTGCAGTATATTCTCCTAAGAGCTGCATTAAGAGATGAAGCTTTAAATTTAATATTATAAAAACATAAATGTCTCTAAAACAGAAAATTATTCTCACACTTAAAACTATTTTTAAATAGAAATGGTTTTTGAAACAAAAGGATACTATATGCAAAAAACCTACGAGCTCAAAATAATCAGTGGAATATTCTTGAACGATTAGTGATTATTTCCCTCAAATTATCCCTGAAATTCTCATGAGATGGTCACAGAAACTGCATGAGAAAGCACGTACATTTTAAGAAAATAATATCTAAGGAATTCAGATTTCCAGTTAGAAAAAATTACATAAGTATGCATAACTGAAGGGTGAAATGCCCCAGTGAACATAGTTTAGAAGTATCTTTATCACAAAAACTTTATTCTTTCAGCCCCCAGACAGGCCCATCTTTCTCTCAGAGATGTTCTCTGTATATAGAGAATATATAACTAGGAAAGGTAACAGTTTCTTTAACCTACTTACAAGACAATGAGCTTTCAATTTCCCAAAAGCACATTCCAGAGTCCTTTAAAACATTCCTTCAGCCAAAATTAAAGAGGAGGCATGGGGGAACACTGGAACTATAAACACCCATGAGAGGTGACCTGAGGAACAAGCCTTTAATTAGTGAAAACAGACACAGGTCCCTGAACAGCTGAGCTTCTCACCCCAAATGCCCTCACACTGTGGGATGAACATACAGCCACCTGTCAGTCTGCACAACCTTCTTTGGCTAAACTCAGACCTGTGTCACCTGGACACCAAAAGCTGATAAACCTCTGCCCATTGTGCACGATACTCAACCACCAGCAAGCACATCCCGACTCCACATCCCAGTTTTGAAGTTACTGAGAGAAAGGAAACAGCACTCCAGTTAAATTTAACCTTTTCCATGTGAAGACCTTACTTGCAAGTAATTTATGTGTGGAGCATTGAGGTAGCCCATCTCCAGAGGGGATCTGGCCCTGGCAGTGACCATGGCACCACAGCAAGTGTCATGCTCCCATTAAAGTTGTTAAAGGCTCTGCCACTGATTTTACATGACATCAGAAATGTGCTCTTGATAAAGACCTACGGTGTCTGCAGTTCAGTGAAAAGATCTGGATAAACTGCAGCTGAAGAGACATGTGTCTTCCAGATCAATTCAGTCAACATTTGCCTATTTTCAAGGCATCAGGTTTTACACTGAAATATTTGATGTTTACACCAGAGCAAGTAGCACAATTTGTTGAGTATTCAAATAATTTTTAAATATTTTCTTATCTATGTAATATAGAAAAACTGAGCAATTCAAAATGAAAATCTCCATTAAACCAGAATCTGAATCAGTCCTAATGGTGGGTATTCAGCAGTTTGCTTAACTCCATATTATAATCACAGATTTAGGAAATACACTCGGCTAATGAAGATAACTATAAGAGCTGCATCTTTTCCAATGAAATGACAGTTTCTACTTAATTTTAGTTGCTGTACAAAGAATCACCTCTCTTTAGCAAGGTTTGGCTGTCAAAAAAAGAAAAATCAGCTTTTGTCACAACAAAAAGTTATAAAAAGACATCCGATTGCCATAATTAAAATGAGCCTTGCTAATGTGAGTCTGAGGGTGTTTGAACAATCTCATTCTCCATTTGTTTGCTGTACCTAAGTGAAGTGATAATTAGCTAGGAAATATACAGAAACAAAACTAATCCAGGCAAAGCTTCCATACACAAGGGACACCTTGTATCAGGCTTTATCAGCATCACTCACTGTGACGCTGATTGAGCTACAAAATGCCAAATTCTAAAATACATAAGTGACCTTGAACAAACTGTCTTGTCTGGCTAGAATTTACACCCAGAAAGCATGCTTCTGCAGCTGGAAAAAAACATCTGCCCCAAATGCATATATTGATACTATGAATCAGGCACTAATATCTCAAAAATATGTTAACTTAGTCTAAAAAATAATCAAGATTTCAATGGTAGCTCCTTCCTCAGCTGATAACAAAAAGTATTAAGAGAAAAATAGCCAATTAAACATACCTAGAAAGTGACACTTCCATGATCTTTTATACAAACACAACTAGTTGGTAAGTGCAACAAAGATGATCGTAGTGGAATGGCACATATTTTTCTCCTAAACTTTGTAATGATTGCAGTGAGAGATAGATTGAAAATACTTAGAGGTAGATGACTATCGGGGTGTCTTCTGTGACTAATTTGGATTGTGTCACAGAAGCGAAACTCACTGTTCATTTTTAACCCGTTTGAGGGCAAGTTAATTAGCAAGCCCTGTTTAAGATGAGAGTTCTCTATAGCTGTCTCAATGAACATATTAAGATTTGTAGACACAGACATACATGTACACACACATATAAAATTGGAGTAAATAATTAAAATTGAATTTAATCAAACATGAAAAAAAAATCCCTCTGAAGAGCTTAAACCTTCTGGAACTAAGTTTTGCTTTGGGGCAGAAAGCTATCACTGTCAGAACAAAGTTGATTTTTATATAGATTGTGTGGAAGGTTTTCAAGCATGTTTAATCTCAATTATAGTTTCTTTTGGAATAGCTAAATTTTTTCCAATTAAAGCCATTAGCTCATGATGCTCAGGGGAACACAGTATTATTTCTTTAAAAAGTTAATTTCTATGGTAATAAACAGTCATCTTTTCCAGGACTTCTACAAAATCTGTCGTAATAAAAAAATGATTGCTTTTAAAAGCATTTTTATATCATTGTGATGACTTAAGTTACATTTTAATTATTTTCTCCCTGAGTAAGAAAACTGCATCTATTCAGAAATATATCTTCTTGGTTTGTTTGACTCTCTTTTTTGGCAGCTAATCAATCAGCTACATTGGAAACTGCTAATTTCTGATTGGCTGGAGAACAAAATTACTCTCCCTCAGTTCTATTTTTCTTTTCTTGATATTAGTCTGAAGAACTTCCAATAAGATTCCATAATTTTTCTTACTCTTTTTTTTATATATGCCATCATTACAATATAGTTGCTTTTATGTCTACATACAGATGATTCATTTATGCAAAACTATCACAAAGCTATTAATAATGTTAAAATGGGCTGATTGTATAATGACATTTCTTGTTTTTCTCTTCATCTAGTCATTTTACATTATTAATATTCATCTTTTTGTTCTAAAACAAAGAATAGTTAATGCATTCACTGTTTCCTTATTTTGTGGTTTGGAAGATCGTGTGAGTTCTTTTGTGCTGTTTGACAGATTCCTTTCCCTCTTTTATCCTTAATTTAAAGCCCACATAACAACACATATCAGTTTTGCAAGCCTGAGGTCAATGACCCTTTTTAATTGCACTGAAAATATTCATAAGTTTTCATAAAATGCTCCAGAAACTGGGTCTCAAGGTTGCCATTGATTCTCTTACACTTGGCAATAGGAATAAAGCCTATAATTTTCGCAACCTAATTTCCACTTCAGGTATTATTATTATCATTTTTATTTGCAGATTTTAAAATCACAGTGATTTGAGTATTTGATTACTTGAGAATCTTTGAGTTTTCATTTAATGTTGATGGATTATCTCCAAAAATCCTTACATGTAAATATTAATAAAGCCTTTACAGTTATGTTATCTGATTTCATTATGAAACTGGAAAGGTATGGTTGTGTGTTTAAGAGATAAAGTACAGTGCACCAGGGATTCCTAAACCCATTAGGAAATAAGAAATAAATATCCTGTCTATAGTTATTAAAATCTAGCATTTGTAAACTTTTTATATATCTCGGGTCAGTATAACTGCAATTGAAATACTGGCACTGGTTTGGTCTTTCTTTAAAACATTTTTCATGAAAGGATGCATGATGATCACAATTAGATTGAAGTAATTAAAAAGTTCTTGACCCAAACCAACTCTGTGAATGTGAAACACAAGAATTGTGGTAGACAGCAGTATAACCATGGAGAAAAGAATTTAAACACAATTCCAAAGAAATCTATCTTGTGTTCCTTGTTTCAAAGTTTCCCTCTAGTGAACATGACAGCTTGCTATTTCAAAAGTATCACTCTCCAAAAAGCTGGAATCACAAAGTCATGTAAGAGTTACAGAACAAAAGTAATACTCAATTTCTTTCAAAATCTGACATAAAAAGCTCAGATAAAAAAGGACTGAAATGAAAACAAACAAAACAAAAAACCAAACCTTCTAATGAATAGAACACTTCCAGCAGTCTAAATTCTTATTTTCAGTGACTGTGTGAAGGAAAATGAGGAATAAACTAAACTGTAAGAATTGTGCTAAACTTCCACCTAATCAATAACCATAGAAGATAAACGACCTAAACATAGTGTATTTCTACGTAATTACAGGTGAGAATGAAGGTAATTTTATTTCCTAATTGCAAACAACAGTTCTGTGATGACAGTTGCATCCGTAGTCATCAATCAGAATGACCAAGCACAGTGACAAGGTTCTCTAGAGGATGCCAGTGCAGTGTTTATGTATTTCCAGGTAGAAGGATCCCTCAAGTGACCCAAGGCTGGACATCCAGCAGCAGGAAATGAAAAATGACTTGTCAAGAGGAAGTCAAAACAGGAAAACAGAGAAGCAAGACCTGACAGAGTGACAAAATCACACCAAAAAATGGTAGTGGCAATTGCAGTGGCATTTGTTCTTGCCTGTATTGGGAAAGAAAAAGAAAAAATAAATAAAAAGAGAGAAAAATAAAAATAAAAACAGTTGTCAATCACAGTAGGGAAGAGTTTGGGCATCAGTTTTGCAAATAAGGAAGAACTAACATGTGTAGAATGACATTTTCAACAACAGGAGACACAGACATATGTGAATATGGCCATCTTTGTGACTACAAGTCTTTTCCCTGTTGAGTGACTGCACTTACTGGGCAACAAAGGCTTAGAATAATTTAATTAGACAGGGACAGTTTACTTTTTGACCACATACAATTTAAAGAAGCCTTAACTTTTATCAAGTTTTAATCACAAGGAAAAATGTATATATACAAGAGCTCAAATATAAAAAACATGAATTACAAGAAATGTCAAGGGATAACCTGCCTCAATATGTTCCTACCTCAAGTTACTGCTTAATTGTGAGATGTAGTAATGCCAACACAGAGTCTAAATTGGGAAGAGTATTTTTGGACACTCATGACCTCACAGTTCTGTACAATTGCAATTTAATTATATGATTTAATTTAATGAAACAAATTGTAATGGTCCTCCTGAAGTCATCAGGCGTAATCCCTGTCTTTAATCAGGTCTCCGCTTAAGATGATTTTGCTCAAGTTTTTACTGTCTCCAAGGACTGAGATTTCTCAGCCTTTCTGTGCAACTCCTTGGTGTGTTTTATCACTCTGATAGTAAGGCTTTTTCATAGATAATCATAATTTCTCTTTTTTTTGCTTGTTCTATTGAGGGTCATTGCCTCCTGTCATAGGACTGTAGGCCTTTGAGAACAGTCTAGCTTTGTCTTCACTACAGCCTCCCATCCAGTAATAGAATCCACCAGGATCTCCCTTAGCCTTCCTCTCAACCATTTCTCTCAACCTTACCCTTCTCATTGCCAATGTACTTCCAGAAGGCTGCACTTCACATCCCTCATGAGTTCTACCTCCTCCTCAACTGTTGCTTTTCTCTCTCCAATCAATCCAGCACACCTGAGCATTATCTCTGTGGTCCTCCAGGTGGCCAGCCCTTATCTCCACACTCCTTACACTTTCTTCCTGCATTACAGCTCAGTCAGGGGCTCCCTGCTCAGCTCTCCTAATAAACTTTCTACCATATCTGCGTGAATCATTCTATGCTTTGAGAATGTAAACCTTGAAAATCAACCAGCTCTTCATGGCCTCTTCTCTTCAGGCCAGACTTTCATGACATCTCAACAAGCAAAATTTTAACAAGCCAGATTCTGTTCTCCAGAGGTTTCCAGAGAGTCTAATTCTGCTATTTTTTTTTCTTTTTATTAATTTATCTTTGGATCTTAAACCATTGTGTCTCAAAATCCTATAGTTAAGGCTGCTACCAGTAAGCACGTCACCAGTGGGTTCTTCCTTATTCATGAGCACATGCTCTCCCATATACTGTATGCATGAACAAACTGTCCTTCAGTATTTTTCAGAAGCTCCCTAGAGTCTTTACACCTGTTACACTGTTTATCCAGCAGATGTTGGAGTACTTAGCATATCCTATGTGAATGATGCCATGTGATCATGAAACTTTCTCCAGTAAGTTTAAAATGGTTTAATCTGATTCTTTACCTTTAACAAGTAGTGTACAGAAAACCAAGGCATCACCATTGCTGCTCTTTTCTCTGATCCTTGAGCTTACAAATTACTTGTGACACCTTTCAAGGCAAAATATATTTCTTGGTCAATAAGAAAATTTGAATTAACCATTTCAACTAGAATCTATATGGGACATAGACTTAAAATACTTACTGTATTTGGTTTAGATGGAAGGGGTTTGATGGGCTTCAGGGATGGCCTCTGTGAGGAGACACCATGACTTGCCCCCCATATGGGACAGGGCCAGTTTCAGCCAGCTCCAAAATGGATGCACTGAGTCAATCAATGAAGCTGTTGGAACCTTTGTGGTAACCTGTAAAAAATACGGCACAACAGCTGTGAGAGAGTAGAAAAACTGTGAGGGAACAAAATTAATATTTTAAGATTCTGTGAGGGACTGTCTCCTGTGGGTAGGACCCCATGCTGGAGCATGATAAAACATGAGCAACAGAGACAGCACATCATGAAGTGACCATAACTTCCATTTTCCATCTCTCTGAAATGGAACCCATTACATCTCTTGGTGGGAAGAGGCAAAAGAGTAAGGAGTGAAACCGAGCCTGAAAAGAAGGGAGAGATGGAGGAAAGCAGGTTTTAGTTTGGGGATTTTTCACTGTCCTATTCTGATTTTAATTGCCAATAAATTAATTTCCCAAGCTGAGTCTGGTTTGTGAGTGATCTCCCTGTCCTTATCCTTACCCATGAGCTTTCCATCTTATTTTCTCCCTGTGCTCTGCTGAGGAAGACTGAGGGAGCAGCCTGGAGGACACCTGTCAACCAGCCAAGTTGAACCCATTACATCTGAGAAATCAACATAGAAAAGGCTGTTTGCGCTTTTAGCTGGATGTTTAAATCTAAATTAATTAAATTCGGAACCAATTAGTAAATCTGAATAGGGACAGTTTATATATGGTAATTTATGTGATTTGTACTGTATGCATTCTTAAGAAGCATTAAACCAATTCTACAAACAGCAATTTAATATAGGTTGTGAGAAGAGAATATTTTTTTGTCTTTTATTTAGTGTGAGCTTTTGAATTACAGCTGGTCTTGTTGAGTGTTATCAGCCATGTCACCCTGTTTCATGACCTGTGAATAGTTCAATAGCTTATGTCAGGATATGAAAACACCTTGGCTGGAAAGGTTTGGAATGGAAGGGTTTTATCTACTTATATCACCTTAAAATCCAGAAATAAAGTGACAGTATACAAACTAAAAAATAATAGCTTTGAAGTACCTTTTTAAAGAATCTACTCCCTTTAGTAATGGGATTTTTTTTCACTCTCATCTTGTGTTGTATAACATCTGCCACATGAGAAAAACACATTCATTCCAGACTCCTAAAGAGAGACTTCTATCAACACTTGAAAACTGTTGCACCACTAGTTCTCTGAACAGTAATATTTTCAGACTTATTTTACATTTTTTTTCTTAATTAGATGAAGCATCTTAAACATATAATGCTTTTCTTACCAAACTGAAGCAAAATTTTGCCCTGTTTCTTTGAAACACAGGGTACAGCTACCTAGACAAAAAAGATTTTCCCAGCAGTACTCTTTGACTGGCTGACAAGATCCTTCAGCAGTTTTTAACAGTAGATCTGGAGCTGCTTTGGTCAGTCATCTGCTTATACAGCTGAGAGTTCTTTTGTCTTCTCTAGCCTCAAGGAAATATTTCTTTTTTTTTATCATTCATTCTTGTGTCCTAGAAGGTACCTTCCTTCCATGTGGCAGCTACATGGGTTGAATAGATGATTATAAAATAAATCTAAAAGCCTATGATATTAATAATATCAATTAGAGAAAGGTTGTGAATAATCATTTCCAGATCCTCAGAAAAAATAATAGAACTAGATAATAGACATTCTTAGAAATGAAATGTTTTCTCATATGGATTCCCCAGATTTGGACCAACTCCATCCACCTCCATATTGCTTTCAGTTTATATTTTCTGAAAACATGGTACGGTCAAAATATTGTAATGGACAAGCAGAAAAGTAACTACATGCAAGTGATGTCAAGAATGTATTACTATCTAATCAAAATTTTTATGGCATAACTAAAACACAAAAAATTTATTATTAGGTCAGGTACAGAGATACTAACACTCACGGAGGAAATAATTTAGTCAGTATGTATTTCCGTAACAAGGTTCTATTTAAAAGTTGTTATACAATAAAAACTGGGGTGTTTGACAACTCTCCTTTTCCTCTGCTGTGTTTAGCATTATGTTTACACTGCTCCCTCAAGTCCTAAGGCTGAGGGCTTCTGTCTTGGAATGCCAGGGAGGGATAACAGTGAGCTGTCATCAGCTGGAAGCCTTCACAAGGAGATTAGCTGTGGGTGTTCCTTTTTCACTTTGTGAGGATTAGCAAGATGTTCGTGCTTTCTTCTCATCACCCTAATGTTCACTTGAGGTCCTATTTTTCTTCTAACATGCCCTGTGCTCTGTCTGCACTAGACCATAACTCATCTTACTTTTGACTTTGTTAGGTACCATATGTTAAATATGAGTTAGATGCTGGTTATGTATCTTTTGTGTTACACCCAAATCGGAGAGGATTTTATTAATTTGGTTTTGTAGCCATAACTCACCACTGGTGAGTTGCTGAAAGCCTTGATGCCTCAGGTATTATTTAATTATTTTCCGGTTATATGTTGAACAAGCTTTCTGAGTTCATTCTACATACAGTAATTAATTGTTACTCCTATCGATATGCAAATTATTTATAGTAGGCATTACAACATAAAGTAATAACATTATAAGAAAAAAAGTAGATCAAACCCACATAGGCATTAGCTGTTACAGCTAAGCAAACTAAAATAAGTCAAGCCAAGAATGAGCTCCTGCACTGTCAAGTCAACACAGAGCTAGGGGGCCTATACTGATAATAACAAAAAATTTTAGTTACCAGCCTACATCATGTCAGGTTTCTGCTCTAGAAAAGAATACTAACTATCTCAAAAGCAACCCTGGATGAGCAGGCAGCTGTACAGGGCTTAGTTGCCTGCTGGTGTTAAACCACGACAGGGGTATAATTGTGCTTTCCCATTCCTCGTACCCTGTGAAATGATTCAAAGAGCTGAACATCCTGGATTGAAATACATTATACTTATGTTAAGCATGTTGTGAATAAAAACAGGGGAAATAACTTTATTTCAAAAATTCACAAGCAATTCCATCTCCTAGAAATTCAGTAGGTAGATTGTGGGTGATGGAATGTTACATTTGCCTCTTCTATTGAATGGATGATCTATGGAAGCAGAATAACAATTTCAAACACATTTATGTGATGGCTAGGAAATTATAAGAAAACACAATAGTAAAACTATATAATATCCATTAAAATAATTATTTAATGCATGCTCTAAGCTGTCACTTTGCATAGAGGCATGGTTATATCTTATTATCACTTGCCTCATTGAAAATATTAGCACTGGTCATAAAATTATTATACTTTTAAATGTTTCAGCTATAATATTTGACATTATCATCATCTGATGTAGTTAATTCTATAGGATAGTTTTCCAACTACCCAAAAGTCTATTTATTATTTTTTGCAATATATATAAGCAAAAGATAGGCTGATTCAATTTTGTGTATACACATAACTTTGACAAGTATAGTTTACTGTTGTTTGTATTTGTCCTTGCCTACTAAAGTAAAAAAGTTTGAATTTAGAGATTTCTCCTAGCACAATATGTTTCATGGTATGCTTTCGACTATGCAAATATTCTCTCTGCAAAATCCTATAAAACTGTGCTGGTTAGCTTATTTACTTCAGACTCTAATTAGAAAAGATAATCACCCAAAATGTGTTGCCTATCTTCAAATTACCAACTGTGTGAAACTAATAAAACATTATTTTCTCTGAGATATGAATGACCTTTTGTAATATGCATGTTACTAGATCTCTGCATATCCTTAGTTAGAAACATAGTGTCAATGTATGAAAACCAAAAGCCAAACATAACTGTTGTAGTGTGTTGTTAAGTTTCTTGTATTACTCCCCCATTTTATGTGTTGTTTCCCCCTGTTCCATGTAAATGGTTCTGCCCTCCCCAGTTTTCCCGCCATAGCCTTACTGTCAGTTATGTTACCATGGTTACCCCTGCCCTTGGCTGTGTCAGTTACTTAAGTTATATAATTTCCCCTCCCTCTTATCTCCTTATAAGTAAACTTTTCCTCCTCCCTGGGCCCAGTCAATCACCCCCCACTCCTCCTAGCTTTCGAGAACCTTCTTCTCTCTGGGGGTTGTGGTTGGTTGTGGTCCCGGGGCTCCTCCTTTACTTTGTGTTTATTGGGGTTGTCTGTATGTCAGTTATGTTAAGTTCCTCCCTTTACCTTTCCCCACTGGCTCACTGTGGATCCCTCCCTTTTACACCCCCCCTCTCTTTAAAACCCTGCTTCTCCCGCCCCTTGGGACCATTCCCTGGTTGGTGCCATTCACTGGTTGGTGCTCCAGTGCCATCAATAAACCAACCTTCACCCCCAGCCAGTGTGCTACTCCTTATTCTCGTCCCTTCAGCAGCGAGACCAGTCCGCAAGCCAGCCCAGCCCGAGGCCTGTAGACGCCAAGCGGGGCTGGCAGTTTATGCAGCTGGGTGTCGGCCGCAGACCCTCTGCTAGCCAGACATCGCCCTAGGGGCCGCATACACTCCGCCACACATAACCAGTAACAAAGATTTAAATATATGCAGTAATATAAAGTAATATCCTTTATGTCATAGCTTCTCATTAGTTCTTAGCAGAAGTTTCTAAAAACATAGTTTATCAAAATTAAAGTTCATGTCATAGAAGAGAGCATAAGGCATTCTTCTAATGATGGCAATATTACAGAAGTGTCTGAAGAAGATTATATCAATTATTGGGAGAGGTGAAATTATAATTCCCAAATTTCTGTAAGTTTAAAATCTTCTAATTCAAACATGTTTTATAAATCCAACAATTTTCAGGCATTTTTTTCGCATACCTGTGTTCCTCATTCAGCTATTCTGAAGCTGTCTTAGACAACGTGCAGCATATGCAGTAGTTAAAAACTGCCTGGGTAAGGTTCTTTTCCAGGTTATTGACAGATGCATGGGATGACCTGTAAGGCTGACTACAAGGTTTGTCACTTGTGACTGATGTAGCCATTCTGTGCTTATGCTGATAAAACCTATATTCAACTGTCTACTCTCAGGCATTTTCTCTTACCATGTACAAAATAAATGTATCTTTTTGACCAGCTGTCACTTCATTTAGGATAAGACAAATTTTTTGTGCTTCAGCTTTCCATGAAAGAAAAAAAAGAAACAAAACCGAACAGGTAAGGGGAATTATTTGTACCTTAGCAATTCTAGTTACCAAGAGTGAATGGCACACTCTTGCAAGAATTATTCATTGCTGAAACTTGTCAATGCATGACCTGTGTTATTCTCAAGCAGTTTCATGTGAAGTGTCCCACTAAGATATACTAGGTTTATATCTTAAAAATTACTCTATTTAAAATCATTATATGTTGTAGTGTGTTTTTAAGTTTCTCAGTACCTAATAATGTATCATTCACACACAGGTATTTGAAACTGTCAGATGTTCTTGTAAAAATTATATTGTTAGCAAACTAAAGCTGTTTTTCTGTAACTAAGATTGTAAGATACAAGTAAATTTGACAGGCCAATGGAGACCTCTGGCTCTGCAAATTTGTGATGTGAATGATCCAGAAATCCAGTTTGCATCCTTTTTTCAAACATCCATCAAAGCTACATAATGTCACAAAAGGGTTTATTTTTTGCATATCTCTAAATATAGATTTTTAGAAATGCATAATCTTATGTGGTTTTGTAATTTTTAATTTAAAAATAAAATTCAAGGGTCATGTTAACTACTTTTACTAGTTATTAACTCTGAGGTGAGAAAATTACTCTCAAACCTTAAACATGGTGATACTGCTCACAGATTTGTGTGTCATAGCTTCCCTGAGGCTTAATTTGTGCTGAGATAAAACCCCATGAGCGTTCCAAAGACAGATGAGGATGAAGAGTGGTCTGCATACTGAGTTTGGTTTATTTACGGAGATAAGAAACCTGCCAAAAAATCCAGATGAGTTACTTTTGGATGATGAACATAGGCCTGCAGATCAGATATTTTTTGATGTTTTCTAAATTATATATATAACTTGGGGAAGAACATCTTTAACTTGCCAATATTCTGATAAATAATTTATCTTGCAACTGAAATCTTCTTTATCCCATAAGCTTCTAAGCATTCTTCATACTTACATGCTTCCAGTACTGCTGGCTGAATTGCCCTGTAGACAAATACAAAATTTTAAACACTCCTTTTTAATTTTCTTTTTACATGCTGATTTAAATTTGTTTTTCAACCAGAAGGCATTCTAAAACTCAACCCAAAGAAAATGTGAGTTTATACTTCAAACATTGCTTGAGGGATCCTTTTGTCAGAGGAGGAAACAGTACAGAAGGAAAGCTTTGAAGCAGGAGAACTTCATGTTATTAAATGATGACATTTTATGTCTTGCATCTGCTGAATAATTTCTCTCAGCAGAAGATAAGTAACAATGCTCAAATTCAACAATCAGGATTCTCCTTTGATTAGTTTCATTAAAATGTTCTCAAAAAAAAAAAAAAATTGTCTGTATCAGTCACCAACACTGATGTCCACTACAGAAACTAAAGAAAAGAATAAAGTAAAATTTCTTTTTCTTTCTTTTTCTTTTTTCTTGCTATTTTAAATACATTTTGGGATTTTGCTCTCATGTTTCTGGACCTTAGGAAAACATGGACTTTAAATCTTTTAGGTTTACTGCTGACGACCAGAAATTACTCCAGAAAAAAGGCTGAGGGATAATTTGGGGTACATGACAATGGCAATACATGATGAACAAGATGTGTCAACCAACCATTTCCAGATTCATTAAAAACCAAGAAAGCTACAGGGATTTTCCACCACTGTGATCCATACTTTAACAAACAACATTTATGTCTTCCCTTATTATTTAACTTATTACTTAAAAGTTCCCTTCTAATAACTTAGAAAGCAACAATGCAATCAAAGTTTAAAGCGTATGGATGGGTATGGACAGGTGTAGATTGATATCAGGTCACTTCATGCAAGTGAAAGAACAAAGTGATGGAAGGAAAAGCGCAGAGTAATTCAATGCCAATATTGAACTCAAGATCTCAATCCTCATGCAATATTAATGTGCATCCAAGACGATTTCTGCCAAGATTTTCAGCTAATGAGTTAGATTGCTATCCAATTAGATACCAATGCATTGCTAATTGGAAATGTTTTACCCAAGCATTGCATTTTCTATCTGACTTTGACAGTTGGGCATGTTCTCTGGATTTAAGATTAGCTGTGGAAGTTAAGGAATCATGGTTTTTTTCAGCACAGATGTTACATAAATGGAAATTAATTTTAAAATATTTTAACTAACTTTCCCATTCTGAAATATATCAGATAACTATTATACAGATAACTTATATCAGATAACTATTCATTCAACTTTTTTGCATATTAGTATATTTCAATATCAAAATATTAATTGCTATGCTAGGTAAAACTAAATATCAATAATTTAGATGTAGTATACTCAGATAGCAATAGCTGTGCCATAGTGGAACCATAAATAGTAAAAAAAAAAATAAAGAAGAATAGTAAAAGTTCAAATGTTCAAGCTATCTTAATGCAGTAAAAAATGCTGATCATCATCAATACATAATCAGCAAGAGTTTATGTTGGTACTTTATTTACAGGTGTAAAATTCAGACATCTGCAATAAAATTATGGCTGTTAAGTTATTCTAATAAAACCTAATTCTTCTACACAAATGAAACAGTGGGAGCTACAGCAAAAATTTGAAAATTATTCCATTCCTCTGAGACTTTTTTCTTTCACAAAAATAAAAAAAAAATCATAGTTCAAAAAATCATAGGCCATTAGTACAACAAACCTTCTGAATTAGCTGATTGACCATTTTTCTCTTGATAGTGAACTCTAGTCTTTTATGTATCATTTAATCTCAAAAGAATCATTTGCATAACCCTACTTGACCTTAAAAAAGCCCCATGGTAATTCAAACAAAGTCACCTAGAATTGTTTTTAAGCTGTTTTGACTTTGTCTGAAGTCAAAGAATGATTGCTTGTTTTTGTTTGTTTTTTTTTTTTTAACATGGTCTAGGGTGACACCTATTTCTTCTAAATACCTTCATCCTGATCACAAAGTAGGAACAGCCGGAAACCGACATTTGGAGAACATCAAGCTCACTTAAATTTCTACATACTAATTAAAGATCCACTTCTTGCATCGTAGGGCTTACAAAGCTACACAGTGTTCAACAACTGTCATCTGAATAACTACTAATAAAATTGCTGATAAAGCTAACATATTTGGTCATAGATAAATATGGTAGAGGTGGAATTAACTAGACAAAATACAAGTGTTGCTTCCAATCTTTAAAACATCTAATGCTAAGTAAGAAAGATATGGGTCAAAGCAAGAAGACTGAAATTCAATGTAAGAATTTAAAATAATTGCATTTTTTAGAGAAAGAAAAGACATTGTCATTAACTGTCAGCACACAGAACAGTAATTCACTTGAAATAATCTCCTAATGCCAGCATTATTAAAAAGAAATATTTTCACCAAAGCTGCTGTCAAAGAGACTGGCAATATATAGTCAAATTCCATTTAGATAAATCTTCAGCCCATTCACATTCATTCATCAGATACAGGCACTGGAAGAAAGAAAATAGTCTTCCAGTTTTTTAGGTGTAATAGTGATGATTTCTAACAGGAAATAATTAACCATCAGTGTAATTTGTGACATTGTTGAACTAAATTAGCAAAATTTAATTTTAAAATTTAAAACTGTCTTGATTTTTCAGTCTTCTAAACACTCTCAAAAACACAGGTCTTTATTTCCACACCTGATATATATAAATATGCATAAATTATTATTTAGTTTTATTAGTTTTCAATAATCAAGTGACAACCATATGATGCAACATTTAAAATAATCACCTTCAAGTGTATTCATTTCTTTTTAAGAAAGGATAATTTTTGCTTTGCAGCTGTGTTTATTTTGTCTAACAACTGTTCACAGGGAACTTTTTACCCCATCTAAAAATACTTAAATAACATTTGTCTCTGTCCATAGTGTCATCTTTGTTTGCTTGTTTATTTATTTTACCCAGGACTAGCAATCGATAGGGAACTCATCAGCCCACATAGAAGTAGGAAAATATTTGTATTATGATTCAGTTCAATTATTTGTATTCTATTGGACTCATAAGAAATCTCTAACAGGAAGAAAAAACAAAAGCCACAGGATCCATTCTGAATCAATAATTTTTGCTAACAACAGGTCTATTACAAAATTTTCTTTCAGGCTAATCTCAGTTTCTAAAACTTGGTGCAATTGGTTTTTGTATTACATACACTGAGTTAAATGCATCACACTTCATGCTTCATTTACCTGCTATGCGACTGTAGTCTATATAATAAACACAAAGCTGCATACTAAGAATTCTGTCTGAAGAAATTAGTTACCTGCATTACTTTTTTCTACAATGTCCCTTCCTCATCATAGAATTATAGAAAAAATTTAGGCTGGGAAAGACCTCTAAATTCATTGAGTCCAGCTGTTAACCCAGCACCCCCAAGTCCACCACTACACTGTAAGTGCCACATCTACACCTCTTCCAAATACCTCCAGAAATGGTGACTCAACCACTTCCCCAAGCAGCCTGTTCCCGTGTTTAACAACTCATTCAATAAGGATATTTTTCCTATTATCCCACCTAAACCTGTGATGGTGTAACCTGAGGCCATTTCCTCTTGTCTTTTCTTGTTACTTGGGAGGCGACAGTGACCCCCACCTTGCTACAACTTTCTGTAAGGGAATTGCAGAGTGATGAGATCCATGCTGGATTAGGCCACAGGAACCTGCTGTCAATGCTGTATAGTCTGAAGCCATGCAAATCTCTCTGAGATTGTACAGATAAAATGAGAGTTAGTGGGAATCCTTCATGCTGTAAGTAAATTCTTAATTGAAATGCAAAAATTGATTATTCATTTCTTTATTGTTTCCCTTTATAGTTCATAATCTTTTTAAATTTTTTTTTTGTGCAAGGTAAAATTCCATCATCTCTCTTCACTGCACAGCAGTGTAGTCTAATAATATTCATTCTTCACTACATCAGAAACATATTCATATGGTAATCCATTGAATACATTTTAAACTTATAATCATGATATATTTACCGGCTCAATGTTGGGCTAGGCAACACAACAAAGAGATGTATCAAGTACAGCAGTAGTAATCTGATGGAGGAAAGAAGCTGCAGCATCAAATATCTGCTGCAGAGAATGCAAATTGCCTAGTCTCTCTATAGTAGATATCATGGATTCAATGAAGACTTAGAAGCCTATTAACATAAACAATATGTTTAGACAAGTTCATTTAATTTTTTTCACAAATGGTCATAGATACGTGGCCTTAAGATGTGCAGAATGCTCAATTTTCCCAGGTATAAATATCTCAACTACATTATTTAAAAAGATTAATTGAAAAGGTTTAGTTTAAAACTAGCAAAACATTTCAACCAATAAACACAAGGATATGCAGAATATATTCCCTAGGCATCTTTCTTTATCACTGACCCATAAATGATATGTTGAATAGTAATTACAGATTTTTTTGTCAGCATGCAATCCTATTGGGTTCTCTCCCTAGATCTGACCCCTAAAGGGTACATACAAGAATAATTAAAATATGTATTCCATCATAAAATTTATACATTGTAGACCTAACCTGGAAATGTTTATTTATGCAAACAGAGAAAGGACTTGTATTAACCTTATTTTGGTGAGGAAAAAATACTATAAGGAAAAAAAACAAACACCAAACAAAACAATCTCCCTGATATGTTAGAAAGTAAACAAGTTTGAAAGAAGATAATTAAAAGTCTGTTGATCAACCTGCTTCCAGCTCAGTGAGTTAAGATGTTGCAAAAAACCTCCAAACAAATGATAATTTATTTATGAATGTAAATATATATTACAGAATGAGTAAGGCTGGGAGGGACCACAGTGGGTCATGTGGTTTAACATCCCTGCACAAGTAGGGTCATGCCAGAGCACCTGGCACAGAATTGCATCCAGATGGCTCTTGAACATCTCCAGTGAGGGAGACCATGCAAGCTCTTTGGACAATCTGTTCTAGTTCATGGTCACCTGCACATAGTTCTTCCTCATATTCAGGTGGAACTTCCTGTGCATCAATTTCTGCCCATTGCCTCCTGTGCTATTGCTTGGCACCACCATGAAGAGCCCGGATCCATCCTCTGACACCCTCCCTTCAGATGCCTCTGTACAGTGATAAAGATCCCTTTCAGCTGTCTCTCCTTGAAGATGAACAGGCCCAGCTCCCTCAGACTGTCCTTGTAGGAGAAATCATGGATTTCTCTTACCCAGTCCCTTCAGCATCTTTGTGACCCTCCTCTGGACCCTCTCCATTACCTGCAGGTCTTTCGTACTGAGGACCAGACCTGGACCCAGCACTCCAGATGTGCCTCTCTAGGGCTGAGCAGAGGGGCAGGACAACCTGCCTTGAACTGCTGGCAAAGTTCTCCCTGACACTCCCCAGGACACCATGGGCCTTCATGGCCACAGGGTACACCAGCTTTTTGTATAATATTTATTATTATTGAAACAAAAAAGCCATCCAAAATTCTCTTCGCGGTACCTCTCAAATATTTCAAAGGAGACTTTGCTAAGGAAAACATATGCCAAAATATTTTCCAAAAATGGGAAAATATTCCCATTTGTTAAGGAAAATATTGCCAAATAATAGCAGAGTGGTAAAGTTTCTTGTTCTACATATAATCTTTGTGCAAGAGTGCAGTGTGCATGAGAAAAAAAATTATGTGAATAACCCTTTGGTCATTTCATACTCCTCTGTTTGAGCTGCATAGCACCTAAGCAAATCCTGGTTTCTGGAACAGAAGCAAAAGAAAAAGTAGATAGAACAAACTGCAGATAGACAATGAGCAAGTGAAATGTGAAGCAAATCTTCTAATGGCAAGAATGGATTCATTGCAAGGTCAAAGTCTTCTTTCTTATGTAATGAGTGTGAATTAAAACCCAGATTTTACCTGTGATTCCCAAATAGACTGGTGAAACAAAGAGGAAACATCCACACTCCTTTATTAGCTACTCTTATATGGTAGGTGCTAGAGAATTATATTATAATGAATGAGGCATAAAAAGTGCATTTGTTATGCCTTCTTTTGATGAATATTCTGAGACTCTTACTGGAATTCATTATATAATATGACCTAATGGCATCACAAATTGTGCAAGTCACATATATTTGCTCTCTCACCAGTTGGAAGTTGGGGATGTATAAGTAACTTATTGTGTTATATTAACTATTCATCAATAACAAGTTTTTTGGATACCTGGTGAGCTTCATAATCTAGCTGGGTAAAGATGACCTTTAAGGAGTTCCTGGAAATGTTTATAACTCCCAAGCTTATCCAAAAACTAATTGTTATGCTAAAGATAGACAAAACTTGGCTCTGCCGATTTAACACCTCTTCTGTACAGAACAGCATCCAACCAAAAACCTCCTGAATTTCATAGAATGTCTGTGAACCGCGGTGAAAGCTCTGCATGGTTAGGCTGGCTTACAGTCTGGTCTGTGCTCTGAAGAGCCATTAGGAAATCGATCATCCACAGCAGAGACAAATGGGTAAAGAAATGGGTATTACTTCATACTGTACTGGCTTTGATCCCAAGGAAACAGCTGTACTCACAGTAACAAATAATGTCAGGGGTTAAGAGCAAGGCATTTAATTTTTACTTGGTTCAATTTTAATCTGTATCATGGAGATATTAGCCCTACTGCATTCAATATCTGACTCCTGAAAATACTGGAATGGCATTGAATTAACTCTTCGTAAAAGGAGTTTCTGGAACGTTATGATCAATCTCTCTCTACGCCCACCACATATCATTTTTATGAACTAGGAGAAATAATTCCTCTTGCAGACATAAAAAAATTACATAGTCAGTAACATGACACATGCTACAATTGGTTTCCCTGTTTTCATTGCTGAAGCTTTTATTTTACTTATACATTACAGTTCTTTTTACTTGATTCCGGCCGGTTACTAACATACAGTGAACATCCAGTAGTTAAGATTCTATTAATTTGCTTGTTAATTCTATTAATTTGCTTATTTCAATAGAATTATAGGATTGTTGAAATGACTTTAAAAACCTATCCCATTCATTTTTCTATTCTAAGAATGACATTGTACTATAACTTCTACGGTTTTTGATTCTTTACAATAATTTTCATTTGCTTCATTGAATAGTTTCTGGTCTTGATTATACATAAATATATAGATAGATATAAATATGTGCTCTTTAATATATTGTTCAGTCATGTAAAACATATGTAATGATTAATTTTATACATATATTCCCTTACTCTAAAATATTTGTTTTCTTATGGGAAGTTAACTGCTTTAGGGACTATTCATTACTTACAGTGTTCTCATATCATTATCTGGGCTGCACCCCACAGAAACTTCACCCACATATTAATGTGGTTTTTGTTAAGTTGAAGCATGTCATACACATCTATGGCAATTTTGAACTCATTTGTCTACTAAGAGCTTGGTTAAGATTAGAAAAATGTTTAAGAAGCTTTCAGAAACCTGCTGTTTTAAGGTGGCATGAGATAGAAGTCAAAATGCTTAATCAGTGTAGTGGAAAACAAATTATCTCAATAGTCATTTGTTCCCTTATTTCTATGATTTGCATGTGATAAGAGAACATTATTCACAATTGTCACACTTGGTGTGTGTTCTGTAAGAAATTAAGGTTGGTATGTCTTAATTGTTTTAAAACTTTGGTCTTCCTCAGATAATTGTTCCTGAATGGTTGAATACCTGTGCAAAATGTTCGGTCATAGTTATTTTAGAATAACTTTCTTTTCCAGTGTAGCAGTGGCATTTTTCTCTCTTGTGGTGCAGCAATTCAGTGGCCAAAGGAGAGATTCAATTGCAGTTACAGGTCACCCTCATTAGTGTGTATTGACAACACAGAAAAGAGCAGTTATTTAGAGGAAATTATTGAGAAAACTGCCATAGAATATAATTATTTCAGAATAGCTATAAGAGTTAATCTCTCTCTGTTGAACAAGTCCCCAGAATTGCACCTATCCACAGAAGAGAAATACCTGCATTGAGCTGGGATTCAGGAATATAAGCTGGGTAGCTGAAGCAGTCCCTGACTATATCAATCCTCATGTTCAGTGCAAGATGCTGCGATGAATCAAGTGACTTCTCTCGTAGTTAATGCTGGATTAAGAGATTCTGCATTTTCCACAGACCAAAGAACTCTGAAAAATAAATCTGATCGGAAATGGCTGCAGGAACAGGTTTCATCAGTAACTTCAGCAAATCTGTCTGTGACATCTTTGTGTCCTAGGCCCTTTTCTCAATATATGTTAACCATTTCTTCTAACTTGCACCAGTTCTAGTAGAAGATATTCATTAATGTGATTGCTGACAGCACAAGTAATCAAATAAGTAGCATTTAGATAAAGCTATGACAAACTATGACAGAAATTATAAAGTAAAAATTTTATATTCTGGTTATTATACTTTAATTTGAGGTTGTTGCAATTGTTTTACTACACTAAACACAATTTCTTTGTTTCTGTTCCTATAAATCAGGGCGTACCTTGGTTCCTCAACTATCACCAGGTTTTGAAATGCTAAGTGAGTATGTCACTGGTTGAACATATTTCTGCTTGTTTTATAAAGACTTGTTTTTTGTAGAACACATTAAAAAATAACTTCCTCAGAAGAGAAGCTGCAAAAAAATAAGAAAAATAAGATATGTACTATTTTTGAAATTCCAATGGAATAAAAATTTCTAATCATCAGAAGATTTTGACTTGCAAAGTTGTCACACAAGTCAGAGCCAAGGAGTGCAGTTCTCCTTAGTACACAAGGCTCCAAGAATAAAAACTGATAATCTAAAATCCCTAAACTGGATCAGTTTGGAGAACTTAAAGTTTTCAGAGCTCCTTGTTGCAGGCCGAGAAGCAAAAAGGCTAAGTGAAGAGTAGAGGTTGCAGATCTATTACCAGAAGACTGAAATTACCCTAGATTTCCTAGTTTTACATCATATTAGCATTTCTGCTCCTAAAGCAATGGTCATACTTGCATTACCTTTTAGTAACAAAAACTTTATGTCCCTGAAAGCTTTTAGCCCTATGACAACCTACAAAACAGTATTCATGTGGAGATACAGATATATTTAATATGCAAAATTCTGACATTACTAGATTTTCTCCTAGGGTCAAGAAATTAAAAACACTCAAAAAATGGACTTCATGTCTTCCCTTTGAGAGAAGTAGTAAGTGAAAAAAGTGAAAAAATTCAAATTGCTACTTGTTGAAAACACAGAGAAAAAATCCAGCTTCAATTAAAAAGTGCATCCATGGTATAGAAATATAGATTGTCACCAATTTTTTATGCGCCACAACTGCCTTTGTTTTCTCTTTAAAAAGTTCAAAAGTCATCTGTAAGGTAAATATATTTTAGTGCATCAGAACTTCAAAGTCAATCAGGTGTACAGCTCACATCAATGTCTCTAAGAAAAAAAAAAAATTAAATACAGACATGAAAGTAAGCCTTACTTTTGAGATGTATTATTTTTGAATTAGCATATCTTGTCACTTTATAAAATGAAAAATCTAAAATTTCATCAGATCAATCCTAAAAATAATTACTGTGTGCTCAGATTCCAAGAGATGGCTGGCTGTATATTTGTTTGCTTTCCTGAATGGTGAATGACACCCTTCAGGCTGTCACTTACTCACTTCAGGATGGTAGGACATTTAATATTTTTGGGATAAGTTCTATAAACACCATTTTTTTTAAACCCAAAACTTATTTCATGTGCTCTCCAAAATATCATGAATGCTTTTGGGAAATCAGTATTAGCCTCAGCTTTGGGCCACTTTAGTCTGTTTTGCAAGGAAGAAAAGTAGAAAGAAGGATGCTGCAGTTTGAGGTTTTAACAAGCTCTTTCCTCTTTGTGAACTCAAAGTTTCTTTGGACCCACCAGAAATCAGGCATAACCATAGGCAGCAGTAAACTAATGAAAAGTACAAGTGACTGATGGCAGCCTGTCATGGTTTGACACTGGCCCATCACTAGGCACCCACAAGAGCTGCTCACCCACCATTCCTGGCCACAGCTGGGCAGCAGAAAGAAAAGGAAAAAAATATTGACAAAAGGTTCCTGAGTTAAGGACCGTGAGAAACACTTCAAGGGCAAAACAGGCTCAATTTAAGGTTGTAAAGTGAAGCTTATGACTAACAGAATCAGAGGAGGATAATGAGAAGTAAAATAAGCCCTTAAAATGTTGTTATCTCATATTTCATATTTCTAGAGTCCCATACTGTCGCAATCATATTTCTAAAGTCCCATACCTTCTCGGTACTTTCTTGGGGGCAGTTCTTCACAGCACAGACTTCTGCTTGTGGCTGCTTCTTAGTCAGGGCTCTTTCCAGACTGTCCCTAACAGGCCAAGCCCAGCCCCTTTTATCACAGTTATCTTCACGAGCTACAGCTGCAGCCCAATTAAGGACATCACAGCTGCAGCCCATCAGAAACAACCAGGGCTTATCAGGGCAAGGCCTATATACAGATATTCAAATACAATACAGATATTTTACTAGGACTCCTTGTATATTAAAACACCTTTTCCCCTCAGCCCCTCCCTCCTTCCCGCTGACAGTGCAGAGAGACAGGGCGAGGGGGTTTGGTCAATTCATCACTGAGATTTTTATCCGCTGTTCTGAGAGAGGAGTCCTTCCCTGTGAGGCCATGGGGTCCCTCCCACGGGAGACAGTTATCTGGGAACTTCTACAGAATGGGTCCACTCACACCACTGCTGCTGCAAGCGTGAGTCTCTCCCATAGGCAGACACTCCTCTCAAAACTGCTGTGCTGTGGGTCACTCTTCATGGGGTGCAGTCCTCCAAGGACAGGCTGCTCCAGCCCGGGAACAAGGACTCTCCCCCTCCACTGGGTCCCTGGATCTCTGCATCCCCCGTGGATCCCCATGGGCTGTGGGTGGATCTCTGCATCCCCCGTGGATCCCTATGGGCTGTGGGTGGATCTCTGCATCCCCCGTGGATCCCCACAGGCTGTGGTGGATCTCTGCATCCCCCGTGGATCCCTATGGGCTGTGGGTGGATCTCTGCATCCCCCATGGATCCCCACAGGCTGTGGTGGATCTCTGCATCCCCCGTGGATCCCCACAGGCTGTGGGTGGATCTCTGCATCGCCCATGGATCCCCACGGGCTGTGGGTGGATCTCTGCATCCCCCGTGGATCCCCACAGGCTGCAGGGGCACAGCCGCTTCACCATGGTCTGCACCACAGCCTGCAGAGGAGTCTCGGCTCTGGCACCTGGAGCACCTCCTGCCTCTCCTTCTCCACTGACCTTGCTGTGACCATGTTGTTTTCCTTCACATGTTCTCACCTCCTCTTCTTCTCTGACTAGGAGAAAAACCTGACTTTGTTGTGATTTCTTTCTTAGAAATGTCATCACAGAGCTGTTACCAGCCTCTCTCATGGGCCCAGTTTTGGCCAGCAGCATGTCCATCTTCAGAGCCATCTCATTGGCACTGCTGGACATGGGGGAATCTTCCAGCAGCTTCCCAGAGGAGCCACCTCTGTGGCCTCCCTGCTACTAAAAAACCAGGCCATGCAAAACCAATACACATGGATCTTAAAATATCAAGATTTTATAATTTACCATTTAACAAACAGTACATATAATTTTATTCTCAGAATAGTATCATTTATCAAAACCTGAAATCATATAATTTAGAATGCCATTTGATCTTTTTTCCTTAAATTCAACAAGATATGCTATCTTACTTGCATATGTTTTCCATCTGTTTGGAAAAATTTTAGCAGTTATTTTTTGGATCTTACTTAGGAACATTCTAAAATAATACTAATTCATTTCTTACTAAACCCTTCTGTTGTGTTCATGTGTTATCCAAAAAAAATCAGTTATCAAACTCTTCAGAACCCCAGAATTATTTTTAAATCTGAGCTCTTTTTGCTCAGATTGCTATTTTTTGATTTTTTTAAACTCCGTTTTTAGTCCAGGATGTATAAAGACCTTCTTCATAAGGTAAGAAATACCTAGATACAAATAGGCTATTATCCATCTTGTTGTATAAGGCATAATCTTGCAAAGAGATTTAAACCAATCTCTTTGCTGATGGCCAGAGCTACATCTCCTGTGTCTGAGTAAGCATCTCAACAAGCATATTCCTAAATAAAGGTTAACCACAGCAAGGACACCTCAATGTCTGATGTGAAAGGTCTGATTTTGCTAGCACCTCTTTTCCTTTTCTAGGCAGGTCTCCAAAATCAAGCTCTTCTATGATTTTATGCTACATTATCCTTTTAGACCTGAGACAGAGTTCAGACTCAGCTAAGCATCAATCACTTGGTCTTGCATGATGGTTTTCAGTGATAGCTTTAAGTATATGCAAAATCACAACTCTGAAGACTCTGATTTATTTTTAACTTCAAAACAGACACATAAATTACTTAACAGATAAGCAGAGGTTTTTGACATTATAATGCTGGTTTTGAGCATCATTTATCTAAGTCTTTGGCATTTGGGTACTAAAATATTTTACTGGACAAAAATATGGGGCAAAAATAGGGCATGAAGCTGGCCCTTGTAATGAAGATTCACTGTTACAGAAGCATAGGATTGAGGAGAAATATACTATTTTTCATTAGCCATAACACTATCATTGGGGACCTCTAAGACGTTTTTTAGTACTGTAAGCAAGAAATGGTATACCAACTCAGGAATGCAGAATTGGTGCCAGGAAGTCTTACCCTGCTTCTCAGCAGTAGACTTGCTGAAAAAGCTCAGCCAATAACTTGGTTCACTTTACAAGAAAACAAGAGTCCTTTCAATGATAGAAATTATTTTCATGCCAAAGAAGAATTACTGCCACAGACTTAGTAGTCAATATTCAAATATTTAAAAACTTCATAAAGATTAATTCCATTAATAAAATGGTCCAATTAAAAATCCACAAACATTTTCTACACCTTTTCTCCAAGACTGCTTTCTTACCAAAACCATCAAAATGTTTATTCAGCTGCTACAGTGTAATAGACCATATATCAGCTGCAGCCCATTTCTTCCCATGTGATTTACATTAACTGTAATTCACAGATAATGTAAATATTGAAGCTGGTTACTAAGGAAATTGTCACATGTTATATCATAGTAGGTCTTACCTTTTATGATACTTATAAATATTAAAATGTTCTTAAAATTAGATCATAATATTTTCCACCATTCCTGTTATGAAGCACTCCAAAATGGGCTAAATATTAGCTCTGCAAAATGTTTTATTAAATTTCTCAATGTACTCAAATCGCTTTTCATGCTGAATAAAAAGTTCAGAGGTCACTTGGGCAAAAAAGTCGGTATATCACTTCTTTTTAACAAAATTAATGACTGGGGTGGTAGACCTGCCCATCTGTTTAAGTCATGCTAACTTCCAGTTGTCATCATAATGACAAAATCTTTTTCTTGCAAATAGCAGTGACTTTTAAAAATCTCTCCATTGGCATTTTATTGTAAACTCAAAACCAAGAGCAAAATAGAACTTGATTGCAAATACATATTTCCCTCAAATTTAGTTTTTCATAAGGTATTCAAAGTGGCATTTTTAAAGGTAATGTCAAGGTTTGAAACTCAAAAAGGTCACAGTGTCTGCTTTGGTACGACATCCACAGAATAGCTCTTTAGGATGAATCAGCACCTGTACTAAAATGCAGATTTTTATTTATTTTTTTTCTTTGTAAACACGTAACTGACTGGTATCTCTGTTATTGAGCAAGTTCTTAATTAATTTGCAAGAAGGCACCATACCAGTCCAGGAGATGAGTAGCAGCCCTGGCAGGAAAAACAGTATGCAAGAGTATGTGTAAAGGCACGATTCCCAGCTTGAAATGCTCCTTTACTCATGATTAAGAGGTTGTGTAATCACTAGCCTAGCTCTAAGCCCAATTAGATTTGAAAAAAAACATCCACTGTGCAGCCACATATGGTGAGCTTATGACCTTGGTGAATTAAATGGATTCGTGTGTGGTTTCATTCTATGAGCTAAACCTCAGCTTTATCATACTGCATTCAGCTGAAAGCAAGGATGCAGTTCCAGAATAAATCAATAAAAGGTCATTTGTTAGAAAGAGCTTACTCTGAGCAGGAAGCCATGTGAAAGACTTATGCAAAGAAAATGTATTCATGTGTCCCTTCCAATAAGCACAGGCAACTTAGAGACCCTAATCTTCTGGCCGTATATGCAACACTTCCAAATAAAAATTTTGGCTTAAAATAACTGAACTATAATGAATAGTTCATTTTTCCATTCCAAAAACCTGTTCTAGTACAGAAACCTCAGTCTTCTCAGATTAACCTCAGTTAAGCTCATGGAGCTTTGAAGGAAGTTGCTGATATATGTGGGAACTCAGCACATCACTCCTGATGTCCAGAGTTGCCGAGACAACCCTTGGGGGGCTCGGAAGTCCTGGAACGTTGCCAGAAGTGCTTGGTGGTTAGACTTTGATCCTGCATGGGATGTGGCACCTGTATGAGGGTGAGAGGATCACTTGGGGATAAGTGGTGAAGGGATTGGTTAATTACAGGCTGAAAACACAGGTCTTGGAATCTCGCTACAGGGGGGTTTTCAGGAGACAAGATGGAGGAATTAGGGTGTGTCCTGTCCTTCTTCTTCTTCTTCTTGTCATCCATCTTTGATGGTGATGGTGGCACTTTGGGATTGGCTTATACTGAATCTGCACTTGCCAATAAGAGTAAAAGGTATTGGGAGGAAAAGGTAAATATCTTACACGTAGTTTTTAGTATAAAAATAGACGACCGCCCAGAGGGAGGTCAGTGTGCCCATGGCTGACTTGCTGTGTGGACCTCTGTCGGGCTGGGAGACAACATTGTAGATAAGAATTAATAAACAATACTGAAGAACTGAAAAACCTGAAGACTGCTTTCGTCCTTTCCAGCGTGGGCTGCTCATCCTGAGCCTAACCAGGCCGGGAGCACAGCCGAGAACGGAGAGATATACTCACAAACACTGTAGGGTTTGTTGAGACTGATGAACTCCATTTTTTTTTTTTTTCTTTTTTTCCCCCTATTTTGTAATATTCTGTTTAAGGACTCTGGCACACAGCTGAATAAGCTTAGGTTAGCTGCATGTTTCTAAGGGTTGGCTCTGAACAAAAATGAGGTGGAATGTACTAATTTGCGTATGAATCATTAATATACAAGTAGCTACATTTTCTTGCAAATTTCTGTGACAGCTAACATGCACACAGTTAACTGGTTATAGTTCTGCTAATGCTTATTAGTGTCTATGCCAGATACCTAAGACCTTATTGATTGCATCTTTCTCATAAGGGTTGATAATTTCATCTGAGAAAAATGACAATGAATGGTATCTTGGAGGATGGGTAAATTTATCCCTGCATATCTTTCTTGTTCTACATGAGGAGCTTTCAGCCAGAAATTGTAGATTGTCTGTGACCTGTTGTGCCTGCTTTTTAAATACTCCTCAGGAATAGCCCAGGAGCCAGGGGACAAACACAGCAGATCTGGTAGCAGCAACAGCCTATCCATGGATAACATCTTTCATGGGCCCTACTTATACCTGGGTATCTCTGCACTCAGGCAAATGATACTCAGCTGCCTCAAGGGCGGGAAAAGGGGTGTGCTGGTTTGCAGTCACCTTATGATGGTACAAGATATTAAAAGAACTAACCCATCTCAAACAGGAGGATATCATCATGGAAGTACTAAATGTGGAAATGAATTTATTCTCCAAAAAATAGCCTATTTTAACAGAGTTACAGTTAAAATAATCAAGACATAGAGAGAAAAGATTCATAATTAATGCTGACAATACAGGACAAATGACAAAACCACTACCAATTATCTGTATCATTACTACTTGTGAGCTGAAGGAGCAAAGTTAATTTCTTTTTTATAGACTAGACTGTACTAGAAGTAATACTCATGGGACTTTATTGGCTACCTTATTCTGCAAATGATTTAAGTTAGAAGGTAATTTTGACCAGAATGAGTGGAAGTCACTTTAACTGTTTTGGTGGCAAACGATGGCCAGGAAATCATCTTCAGCATCCTTGTTAAAGCAGTAGATAGAAACTATGCAAAGAGAGAATAGTAGATAAGTGTAAGCAGATGAAGTTCTAGAGAGCATTGAAAAGATACATAAGGAACAGTTTCACTAAAAGGTCTCAGAAGTCTGCTGAATAAGAGCAAAGATAAAGCTCTTAATTGAACCCAAAATCCAGCAATGACAATGCACTTCTCAAGACCTTATAGGACATTACTCCAGGTCCTGAGGAAAAGTCTACTCAACAGCCACAGAAAAGATTAAAATAGCCTGCAGAAGGAGATATAGACATTAAGTTAATGAGATTATGAAAATGCTATACCACTGAAACTGGTTATCAGAGAAAATCTCCAAGTATTCTGACATAATTTTAGCTGTAAATTCAAAAGATACGTGTTGTTTTCTAAAGTACTACGTACTAGAAGTCATTTTAAATGCCCTGGAAGGGCTGAATTTCATTTTTTGCTCAGGCAGAACTGAGAAAACCTTCATTCAGGTCCTTAGAGTTTGATGACCTACCTGTATCTGCTGGAATGTTTTTGAAGCTGTTTTCAATTATTTTGATGAATTAGCTTTTATAAGTTTTCTTCTGAAAAAAAGTGTCATTTCATCATGTTTTTTGGCTGTTTTGAAATTAAGGGTGTTCTATTTCTGTCATTTTAGTGGTTATAGACACTTTAAAATTTATTAACATCTGGTGCCAATTCTTTGTTCAGAAATTATATATGACAATTGAAAGTCCCTAAGCATCCCACTGAACCTGAAGTGTAGGAGATTGATTTTGGAGTATGCAAAACAATAGTTATTAAAACTGTCAGAAGACAGATGGGGATATATTACTTAGATGCCAATAAGACCTCCGCTTCTTCCCTGCTATGTGTTTCCCCAACTCACACAGCGCTAACAGCTGACTCAGCTGACTCCTCCTCTCGCCATAGCAGGTAGAGCTCATTCACACTAGGGCCACTAGAGAGTGTGACTGCAGCCCCACCACATGAAGATTTTTCTCACAGGATCTGTCTGCAAAGTTGTTCAGACTCTCAAGTCACGTCAGTTTTTGCCTGTACAACTGTTGCATTGAGAGTATAGATATTTGGCAGAAAATAAATTTTCTAGTGTTTTGGCTGGTCCTCAGAGAGCAGAGGGGCTAGATGCGTCTGGACCTAATTTCTGTTTGGAATCAATTTGGCCCTGTAAGCATGGTCAGGTTCAGTAAGTACTTTCATGATCACAGACTCCTGAAAAGTTGCAGCATGCAATTTATTGAAGCAACAGTCTATAGATTCTTGTTAGATTGCCATATGAATAACTAGACCTACAAAATATAAGTGCATGGTGCTATGTGGAAGGGTATACTCTGACACAGTCAGAGGTGCAAACTTTGCAAAAGAGGTGCCACTGCTTAGGGGAGGAGAGAGGAGCAAGCCCATCAACTTTGTCTGCAAGGTGATTGCATTCTCTTCCAGTGCCACAAAGGATTTCAAACACCAAATTTATACTTTTAGAAGAAGTGGAGATGAGACTGTTGTCAAATTTCCTGGTTTTGCCATCATAAATGGTTGTAAGGACAGATAGTGAGGAATAGGGAGAGTTACAAAGAGAGATTAGAAAGGCTGTGGATCTAGCGCAAGGAATGGAACAGGAAGGTGTTGGTATCCCTCATTCTTTCACCTGGCTAATTGATTGCAGTGATTTGTCATCTGGCCTTCAGCCTGAAAACCTGCCATCCCCCCACGGTGCCATCGTGCCCATGGTACTCCCTTCACCACATCTCTCATGGATTTAGCCCTCATTCCCACAACATTGCTCCAGCTTATTTCAGAGCTGTGTGACCATCACAGCATACTGACCCTGCTTCTGAGAATTTGCTTTTTAGAAACTGGTTTAATTCTGAAGGAAAATATAATTATCTTTCTCTCACTCTTTTTTTTACTTTCTATGCATACATAGGTTTATTTATACACATGCATGTGTGTATGAACATTTTTTCAACAAAAGCAGTTTTACTTTCAATAGATTTTAGTATATTAAAAAAGACAGCTCTCAAATACTTAAATTTTTTTTTTAATTCTCTTTTTATCAAGGTAAAGGGATTTTTTTGTCAATCAGAACAATTTCTTGACATGTATGGAAGCCATATACTGCACTTACCAAACAGATTTCCTAAAATTTTTACAGTTTTCAAATGATACAAATTGTAGTTGGTTGGTCAGCCACCTTTGTAGCACCCATTAAGAATACTATTAAGAACAGCAAATGATGGAATAATTAAAATACTTCTCAAAGCAAGACTTCTGGTAAAGTAGCTGTTAGAGCAGTCTTTTTCAATGGCTGCAATTGTTTGACAGAAAACAGGTCTTAAATTAAATGGACTTCTAGACATCAAATATAGTTTACTCGAATGTATTCTGCCTACGTTATACAGAAATTTATCTTTCAGGATTCATGTCATACACTGTATTTGTGGGCAACAAGCGAACCGGTGCTCAAATTAGCAGGTTGGGATATTGCAGTCCTCATTCAGTCCTTTTCTCATTGAGCATCTTTACATGAAGGATAAATGGGGATTTCAATTTTATTTTTTACATCAGTGCCATTTTAGCTGGGGAAAAAAACCAAAAATAATAATGAAGCAAAACTTCTGGTTAACTCATTCTTTTCATTTGTTTGTGCACTGTCTGAGTGTTCTAGCAATAATGCAATTCTGTAGAGTGTTTAGAAAATAACTCCTCCTTAGCTGGGAGAAATATTTTACAAAATTATATCCAAAGCACTGATTAATTAATTTTCATTTGAACTTCTGTGTTGAATTCTTCTGGGTTTCTCTAACTATAAAAATCAGTCAGCTATACATACCACACCTTAGCATTTTTATTTGTGGATGACTGTTAGTTGATAACATTGTAAATTCAGTTTTGTCCTTGCCCACACTGCTTTAAAAGTTTTGAACAACACCATGTTAGTTAACCTTCCTCCAAAGGTTGTGCTCTAGCAGCATAAATTCTTGCAGATCTTTACAAACATTGCGAAGATACAAAGAACAGACAACAATTCCTCCTAACATTTGCAGGAATGCTGATGTGATAAATGACTGTCGAAACTTAACAGCTCTTACAAAAGTATCTTTGTGTGTGTGCTGGATTTTGAATGAAAAACTTATTTTGACATTATTTATAACCATTGTTATTTGTTTCCAAAATTACTTCTCAGCTATTTTTTTGTAAGAATGCTGTCTGAAAGTTCTACAAACTTTTGAAAATGTATTTGTTCAGAGATTCTTTACACTATATCAGAAAATACAGTGTAAACATCTTAAAGTTACTTTGATTTCTTTCTTATTTATAAATTACATGGTGATGAGAGAAGGGAGAAGAAATACTTCTCTATAATGCACTTTCCCTGCTGGTAAATAAATAGCCCGGTAATCCCAAGATAATTTTTTGACCCAAAGCTACATTAATAATGCACACACTTAAAAAAGGTGATGGTTCACCATATTACTTTGTGACATGAGAATATGACCCCTCTTGAAACAAAGTGTAACCATCTATAGACTGGAATGGATTAGCATAAAACTTTTGTTGTCAGTTATGAATAATGAATATGCTTTTGAATTAATCCTTTTTATAAAAAAGTTAATAAGGGATAAAAAAATAATTCTTCATGACATTCCTTTTTCCTAATATTTCATAGTGTTAACCACTCTTTGCACAGATGTTTCCTCCTTAGTATTTCTTCTTATGATGAAAGCATAAGTATAAAAGCCATATGAGAATTAGAAAATAATGATCTAATTAGTTTCCAGTGCATTTTTTTTCAAATTTTTCAAATTCCTTATACTGTAATATTATAATATAAGTAATTAATTTGAGTTGTGAGGGTAGTTCCTCAAGGGTAAGAAGGCTTGACAGGGAGAACTGGACAGAATCAGTGGGCTGAGGAGAATTGCAGGAGGTTCAGTACGGCCCAGTGCCGAGTGCTGCACTTGGGTTACAGCAAGCCCACGAAGCGCTACGGGCTGGGGAGAGTGGCTTGAGAGCTGTTTGCAGAAAGGGACTTGGGGATGCTGTTTGACAGCTGGCTCAGCAAGAGCCAGCAGTGTGCCCAGCTGGCCAAGAAGCCCAATGGCAGGAACAGAGCAGCCAGCAGGACCAGGGAAGTGATCACCCTCTGTACTCGGGACTGGTGAGGACACACCAGTGCATCTGCCAGTGCTGCATTCAGCTCCGGGGCCCTCAGTCTAAAAAAGACATGGAGATACTGGAGCCTATTCAGCAAAGGGGTAAAAGGCTCCTGGATGATCTAGGAGACACATCTTATGAGGAATGGCTGCAGGAAAGGGGTTTGATTAGTCTCAAGAAGAGGATGCTCAGGAGAAAGCTCATCACTCTTCAAGTACCAGAGAAAAGTTTGTAGTTATGTGGGGGCCGGTATCTTCTGCTGTGCCTGCAGTGAGAGGACCATGAAATAGCCTTAAAATGAGATAGGGGAGATTCAGGTTAGATATCAGAAAAAAGTCTTTATTGTTAGGGTGGTCAGGAACTGGAACGGGTTTGCCAGAGATGTAGTGGAGTCACCATCCCTGGAAGTGTTTGATCCGTCTGCTTTTGGCTCTGGGTGTTGTGGTTTAGTAGTTTAGGGATTACAGTGCTAGTGCTGGATTGATGTTTGGGCTTAATTATCTTAAGGGCCACTTTCAACCTTGATGATTTGATGATCCTATTTGATGATGTTTTTTTCAAATCCACTCAATGTTTGAGGACTTTTTTTTCTTGTTGAAAACCAAAAGAAGTATTTATCATCTAAATTATTCAGACATTTATTCATGACATTGATTCAATTGAAAGCATATATTTCCTTTCATGATTAACTGCCAGATCATATTATTCCACAAAAACAATGATCTGTCTGTATTGGACTGACCGGTAAAAATCCATAAACTGAGAATAGAGCAAAAAACATGGTGGGTTTGTTTTCTTGTTTGTTTTAAATATAGCTTTCACATTGATTAGGTTGACAGCAGTACATATGACTTAATGAATAAATCCTTACAGAAATAATAATGTCTACCAGTGCATCAAAAATTAGTGGTTGGACCTAAGTATGGATTAAGTATGTACAGTTTTTGAAGGAAAGTGTTTTGAAACATAATGGAATAGATACGATATAGCTGAGGGGGGAGGTAGATGTTATCAAACTGAAAAGGTACAAGTAAAAGCAATTTTTGTTCACTCTTCACAGTGAAAGTAAGTGTAATTACAAGACAGCAGTACTGGGAAACAAATAACTGATTTGATATCTGAGATCTTGAATGTAAAAACCATTAATCTTTGAAAGTGTACTTGACACTTATTCCTGTACAGCTGAAGAAGAACTATGTGTTTTACTTCTGGTGCAGGATCTTTTAATGTGACATCCAGACAATTTTATTTTATTTATAACTTCTGTGGAGAAGCTTCTGAGAAAAAGGTCTGCATGTTTGAGTGTTCTATTTTTTAAACACCTCAACAATATAAACAATAAAATGGAGAAGGATTAGTGTTCAAATACTGAAAAGCAAACAGCATTATCTTGGGGGAAAAGTGAATACTTCATTTCAGCAAACAGACATTAAATTTTCTCACCATTACTTTCTGGAATGGATGTAACACTCTCTCAAAGGCATAGTAAATCTCAAGGAAAACTTTCCATTTCTGTGTCTCTTGTTCAGCCTATAGTTAAACACACTGACATTCATGATAAAAGTTTCTTCACCCACACAGGGTTACAGGGTCACTCATTCTAAATTCTTAACACCATCTCTCTCTGCTAGGTAATAAATAAGGAAAACAAACAAGCAAGAAAGAAAATAAAGAACGTTGCATAACACTTTCCAAATGCCTGACAATGAAGTGCTGAAGAATATATTTCATTACTAAATCAGCAGGCAGAAAGAACTGAAGCTATTGTGATATATTGCAGATACTATGAAAAAAAAACATCCTGTTACTAGTCTGCTGTGAAAGGGCATATTCAGAGCTACATAAGCTCCCCATCCAGGAGAGACTGCCTTCAGCATCTAGTAGAATGACTTTTGAAATAATAAACAGCAGCAACAAAATTGTATTTTTAGACTTTATCATAAATACTAATAATGTATAAATATTAATCATTCTAATCCCACTGCTAAGAATGTGTCTTTTTTCATTATTGCACTTGGCTATCCACAGCAGGCTGTTATAACTTATTACTTTAGCAGGAAGCTCAGCACTATTGTATCTCTTCCATGTTTAGCTATGGATGTGTAATTATCAAGTCAGAGATCAGTTAATTCCTCATTCAAATTTACATTAGCTATGTAAGCCATATGTCATAGGCTCATTTTCCAGCTCAGTGGTAATAAAGTCTGCTTTCTTCCATAGGTAACAGAACATGAATCTTTAACATTCCAGTTGGTCTTACCTGAGCTTCATAAAGAAGCAAAGAAATGTATGCATTCTAAAATAAATTTTTAGATGTTTCAAGATATGCTTCCAACCATTAGACCACAGGTGGCCAGTCTCTCTGATATGATGAGCTACATATTTTTTATATATCCAGAAGGTGCCAGGCATTTGTCACATACTGGACACTCAAAGATGTTAACCTATGCTGCCTATGTGTCTTATTACTCCCTGTATTCAAGGTTGTGAGCTACCCAGTAGCATGCCATGGTATCCTTGCTGTTCAACATTGTAAGGTACAAGATCCACGCTTACACTAAGAGGTAAGTGGCAGACCTACAATAATAATTTGGTACCTCTCTTCAAAATAAAATTAGTAGTCTTTGTTCTGAATATATGATCTTAAATGTTGCCATTTATGTCTATTAAACTGGGAACGTCATATCCCTGTATAGAGGAACACAATTGTGATATTATTAATTATCCCAGCTTTCTCATGAAGGTGGTGGCTGGGGTAATGAATCCTTTCTGAACCCTTTATGTTTGCTCAGTCTGCTAATGCCCCAGGAAAGCCAAAGCCCTTGTGACTTACCCACCTGTCAGCATCCTGATATGGGGACTCTGATAGTCCACTGTGTCTGGGGGCACTTGATTGACTTTTTCAGGCATATGTGCAGATAGTACATCAGAACCTAATCTTTTATTACAATTTTGAAAGAGGGACTCCTTAGTGGATCTTCCACTTGTGTTGAGTATGTTATTGACTGCTAGGAGCCTTGCAGGACTTAGGCAAGACAGTTTACAGAACAACCCACTTAATTAATAGAGACTGTGATAAAAGAAAGTTGTGTCAGGTTAAGGTTCAAAAATTTCCATTGATAGTAACTGATTGCAAAAATGTACTTAAAGCAATATACAGACAGGCTCAAATCACCAATGAAAGTTAGCTAGAGATAATAATAGAACATACATAGAGTAAATTTCTTACCTCATATGCATCCCTATAAGGGAAAAGAGAGGCTCAATCTGACCCCAGAAGCTAGAATGGAGTCTTTAAATTTTCCCCATCCTTGACTTACTTTTATACCATGTCTTTATGCTTAGGTGTAGTCACTTTAGCTTGAGTGACCTGTGTTACTGATAGGTGGAAAATTCTGTCACTTCTCTGTTAAAGATATAGTTAATAAAATATAGAGCACACACTCAGTGAGGAGTGGTTGTACCTTGGAGGTGGGTAGTGTTGGGATAGAGGCATCAATTAATATTAAAATTGGATTATAATGAAGCGATTTCATTTGCAGAAAAATATTTTGCCACAGTTGCTGATTCAGCAGGACATCTTCTATGTGCCTTGGTTGGCAGGTGCTGTGCAGTTTATCAGCCACATGATGCCATTGAGTTCCCATCCCTGCAAGGATTTCAACAGAGCATGATTGCAATTTCTCCTCTCTGCTCCACCTTCTGTTCCATCCTTCTTAGGATGTGCTTAAGGGTGCAAGTTGTGTTGCATGGGGAATCATTTTGGAATTTCATGCGTGCCAAATGCATTCCATCCAGAAAATAGCAACTGCTGTTCACCTTTCCATCCTATTATTGGTAACATTATATTCACATTATGTTAGAATGTGAATATAACTTCCCAGATTTCTCTAATTTTGTCCTCAGTCATCTTCCCATGGCAGTTTTCTGTTTTGCAGATTGCACTTGTAGAGAATTTGTACTCTGCATTTTTTAAAAACTAAGTGACAAAATGTGTTTAGAATTCCTTATTGCAAGGAGACAGTTTAAAAAGCTCTAAAATTTTATTTTAGTTTATGGGTCATGTATTGTTAAAAAGTTTAGTACTTCAAAGCATTTTTCTATACTTCTCTAATAGAGACATATTTTACTATATCATCACAAAATCATTACTCAGTTTTACATATCCTTTATTTAAATTCTACATTCTGAAAGAATAGCATGTTAAGAAACCACCTATTTTTGAGAGAAACAGTGGGACCAATTTAATAAGTGATGGAAGAAACACAGTCAGGAAAAAAAGAAAGATGTTTCAGCTTGGAAATGTACAAGGTAATACATCTGGGGAGAAGTAATACAAAATCAGATTCTGTAAAGAAGTACTGTGGATAATAAGAATGCTCAGAAAGACATAAGGACAGCATTATACAGCAAATCTTCTAAACTTTTTGCATTGAATTAACATAACCAATAAAACAATTCTTTTTCACATATCTGCTAAATTCAGGAAATGTTTTTTGAGTCTTAATATAGTCTAGTGAGAGCATACTTTCCCAAAGTAGTCCTCAGAGGAGCATTTCTGTGATGCAGAGAGCACAGACAAAGACATTGACATTGCACTCTTAACTTTACAGGTTTCTCACATACAACAAGCAAACAAACAAGCAAACAATTGTGATGTCTGGCACCACAATTCCACCAAAGCAGCAACTGTTCAGTAGATAGTTTTATAATATCTGTCACTGGCCGCCTGGATAAGAATATCACAAGTAGGATATGGCACTCAAGCAGAGCTGAAAGTGTGGAATAAGCCAACACTTAGAGTGAATGGAATAGGCTGTCCAAAAGTTTACACCCCCAAGACAGCTGCCTGAAAAATGAAAAACTCTTACAAGAGGACTAGTTTTTATCTGTATTTCTCATATGATGTTCAGTATTTTTCCACATGTTCTTAATCTTTCTGCAGTAAGCTAGCATAAGAGCACCTCTGAGTCTTCCTCAGAATCTTACTTTCAATAAATCAATATTCTCTAAAAAAAGAAAACTTTAATGTAAATTCCTGAACAGCTTTGCTTTTAAGCTGTTTATATACACAGTAGTATTATGTAGGAAATAGATATGCCCTGAGAAAATTCTGAGATAAGAATAAACTTTTTCTATATTTGGCATGGACATCTATCTTACTATTTAGTGCTGACTAGAGGACCATTATAGCCACCTTCTCCACTTCCCTTGGTAAATCTCCTCTGACATCTGCATCACTTTCCTAGATGAATGTGATTATGGAAGCCATTTAACTCATGCAATATTTTAGGACTGAAATGTTAAGTCTGATTTTAGACATGGAAAATACATGGTAATTATTTTTGTTGGTTATATTTTTAAATTAAATTAGTATTAGTTTTCTTATACAGCCTCAGTATCCCTTTACCATGGATAGTCTGTGAGGATATTTTGCTAAAATTGACAAATGTTAATGTACATAAACATGAACAGTTTTCACTTAGTTATCTCATCAGTATTGTGAGAATTCAAAACACTTTAATCTGAATGAACATTAAATTTTAGCCCAAATCAAAATCACATAAATATACAGTCATGGATTTATGTGAATGAAAAAAAAAACCCCAACATTTGATTTTGTTTGATTTTATGTTCTATTTTAGTTTATTATTTTATTTTATGTGATTAAATGAATTTTGAAATTTGAAAAGGCTTAAATACTTTCAAGTAGAAACTAATGAGTATTTGGACATGTTAAACCCACATAAATAGTTTCTATATGTGTTGAAGCACATCATGTTCATAATTTTTATGCAACAGTTTTTTGGATTATTTACTATTATTGTAATTGGCTATACATTAATCATTTGGACATCCCCTTGAGGAAGGCAGAAGTGGTACATGGGCAAATAGAGAAAACTTCAAAATGAGTGTCACAGCATCAAGATACCACAGGAGCATGACACAGGGAATATACAATGAATGCCAAATCTCATACCTGAACTCATATCTTTCTGTAACACATAAAAATTTACAGTAATGTGGATAAAAATAGACCTTACTAAATATGGTAATTAAATACATATATTTTTATATGACAATATTTTTATTTAATTCTCATGCATACATATATGTTTGGACTGAAACTAAATTTTAATTTCTTAAGGACAGGCCTGAAAATATTGAAATAACAATTACCCTCTTACCAAACAAAAACAACTGTACTGCAAATATAAATTGTATGAAAAAGAGGATGAAGACACAAAACTCCTAAAGGAGAAATCAATACTATTGGTACTATAATAAATGAAATGGCAACATGATTCCATTAACAGACAAATTTCCAACAACTTACTACCTAGGAAGTTTAGTAATATCAATATTCTCCAAATCTGATTTTTCAAACAGCATTTTCTTGTGATGAATGAGGCAGCTTTCACTGAGTCTAAGCAAGTTTTATATTTAATAAAAGAAGAAGAAATATGAAAAGCAGCATAATAAAATAATATAGAAGTTAAATTACCTGGAGACACTAGATACAGGAAATGCCAAAAGAAACAGAAAGACTCTATAAGTAATAATACTTTGAAAGTTATCAGCACTGAAACTATACTTTCAGTGGATTAAAATTGAGTCTGAAGCAGACGAGAATAAAATAATCAAGATTATTTTAATTATTAAGAAGATACTAATCTCAAAAATGAGAGAGATGAGTATAGGAGAAAGAAAAAGAAGAAAAAAATTGTTTCTGGACAATTGGACCAAATTTTTCTGCAGCACAGTTTTCACTGATTCCAGCAATTGTTTTTAATATTATGAGAATTGCAGCCCATCCTAATGTCCAAGACAGTGACATAAGAAATAAGGAAAGTTGCAGCTCCAAGCTCATAGAATACAAGAAGGGAGATCTGAAGCATATGCAATCCTTTGCACTTTCAAATTGCTTTTATCACTCCTTTGCTGGGTGAGATTTTTGGTCTTTTCTAAGCTGCTGTCTTCAGATATAATTAGAATCTACTTTTATTTAATTAAAAACTATAAAAAGATACACAGAAATGTAATTCAATATATTCAGTCTGCTGCTTGTTTAAGTCATTCTCAATTCAAATAGTTTGATCTGATATCAAATTTTCAGCTTTACTTCTTCAGTAGATGTTGTGATTTATTTTCATTTTATATTTCATTTATTTTCATCCTTTGCTGTGTTCTTCTGAATTTGAAACATAAAAACTAGTTTATCAGTCTAAATGAACATTTTATCACCATACATTTCTGTCAAAGCAAATGTTTTTCACGGTTTAGTGATTCCAAGTTTACTAATGCTCATCAGTCATTTAAACCTCAATTGAAACTTTACTTGGAAAAAAGTATAATCATAACTCAACATTTGAAAGATGTTTTGATAGGCTGCATAAAGAAACAAAACAGTTAAAACAGACAGACTGCATACGACCCCTGTAACAATGAATCTGCTCAATTTTTTCCATTATCTCAGACTTCTTCTCTTGAATATGCATTGCCATAGAAGACTGTGACTCTGTGAAAACTTTACCAAAAGCCCCCTTCACACCAATTGTTCAAAAGGCATCTTTACTGTTCATGTCATCTGGAAGAGAAGTCAGATGTCCACCACCTTGACAGATCATCACCCAGTTAACTGTGACTCAAAAGTGTAATTGGGAGAGGTCTATTAAGCTCAGAAAAACCACAGTATATCTCTACTTTTCCAGCAATTACAAAAGGCCTTCCAAGCATAGATGTCTCTCTTTAGATAGCGTTTCGTGTTTGTTTTCCCTGAAAGTTAACCCTTAACAAAGCTAACAGAGCAATGGCATCCTGGTAGAGTAATTGAATGAAAAATCTCATGTTCTCTGATAATGATAGCTAGCTGGGAGCCATGCTAGAGCACTGCTATCTTTTAAGTGTTCTTTTTCCAAGATCAATATTGCTGCTTTTCAGCACTCAATTATCAGAGAAGGAGAAAACTTGTTCCAGTTCAACAGCAGAGGTCCCCTCTTAGTCCCTGTTCTCAAGGCCAAACAGGCCCAGCTCCCTCAGCCTTTCCTTACAGGAGGGATGATCCATCCCTTAATGGTCTTTGTCACCCTCCGCCGGACCTGCTCCAGGAGTTCCACGGCTCTTGTGCTAAGGAGAGCAGGTCCAGACTCAGAATTCCAGATGCAGCCTCACTATTTTTGGTTCTACTGGGAGTGCCCACAGAAGGTGTCAGTTGCAGTGGAATATGGTCATGACAGATGTCACCTGAAGCCTTCAATTCAGTGATATGGTGGGTGCCAAGACTCATTTCTCTCTACTGATTAGCATTGGCAAAGTTAGAAGTTATATATCTGGCCTGACTTACTTACACAGATGTACTCTGATGAAGGATAATTTAGGTACTATTTTATGCTAGTCAGGTGTCCTGATTTATTTTTATAGCTTGATTAGTAGTTCTCTATCAATTAAATTATTACCAATTTAAACCTCTTAAATTTTTACTGTTTCAGGTTTACAATAGACAGGTAAAGAAAAATTATGTATGTAATATTTAAGCTTGCAAAGATCATCATTTTGGTAGTTTACAGGAAAGAGAGTAATGACACTATTTCAAACATTAGCTATTGAAACACTGTTGTATAAATGTTGTTAATCAGACACTTCTTTGTGAGTTTCACCACTGACTCAGTAAGTTCAACATTGTGTCCAAGGACTTTGTGCACAAATATAGAGTTCTGTGCTGCAGCCATGACTTGTAAACTCTGGCTTCTTTCTGTATTCTTTTTGTGCTAACTTCATTGATATCTGTGATAAATAGGCACAGACAAGATGCAAACAGATATGATGCAAACTTTTCAAATAATGCTTTTGTAGCCAGAACATCTTTGACGATCTCTTCAGGCTGGATGGAGCTTTTTTTAGTAATATTGCCATCATCAGATGAGAATAACAGGAAATCTTTTTGGAGGCTTTGATGGAACAAAACTACAGTAGAAAAGTTTAACTTGATAGAGAGCAAACAAATGAACATACCTGACATATGGATTCAAATGTTTGTGTATGAACAAACTGGTCATGGAAAAATACCAATAGATGTGTAGCAGTTGAAGATAAGTAACGCATTAAATTGATACCTTTCACAACTTAACTCCCTGTGTCTGAAAAAAATTAGCCAGTGGTTTCTCATGAATTTACTGACAAAAGGAAAAGGTATGTCATAATGACAAGTTTATAAGTATTAATCTGTCAATGATAAATATTCTTTCTTCACATTTACTGTAGAAAAGGCAAGTGATAAAAATATTGCCCAAGGTGTGATTGGAAATGCTTCTTGTCACAAAAATCAGTTACATTTCAAAGTCTTGTCAGAGATTTCTTTACAGGTTCTTTCAAATGAGCTTTACATCAGCCAGCTCCATGTGGGTATCTTAGATAACTTAGAAAGCTTTAAATGTTATTGGATATGTCTTCATGGAAAACTGATCAAGTCCTGCTGTCTAACAATTTATCTGTTAATTTTGCACTTTAGCCCTTTACAATATTTTGTTACCTTTTTAAAATGGTGTGCTGCTTGTTCAAACATTAATGCTGTTTAAATTCTCTTTCCTAATTGAATTCCTTTTTGTCTCAGCTTTGGAGGCAGCTAACAAAGCTCAGCTGGAGTTTAAGGTCAACATCATCATTTATCATTCCTCAATTTTACAGATTATGGATTCCATTAAAGGGACCTTCTCTTGGCTACTCCCCCTAAAACAAAAGGAAACCTGACAAGTCAGTCTTTACTTGAACCAAGTTTGAGGGGACTACTGTATTATTTGCTAATTTCTAAACTCCCCATCCAACCCCCACTCCTCCCCCTCCAACTTTGAAACATACTCAGATATGGGTGTAAAAGCTGAAGAAAAAAATTACAGAACTGGATGTTCTAAGTGTTTTCAACAACTTTTCCTCTTTATTAAACTAGTCCTCTTTCCTCTTGGTACAATGGCTTTAAAATCTTTTGATAGAGAAGCTCTGACGCAATGATTTCACTCTTGAAATGTTCATTTTAACATTTTGACTTATTGAACAAATTTTTGCAGTGCAACAAAGTGCTTGAATACTTAAAAAACAGATCATACTTGTCTTGAAGTTCAGTTAAAGATTGACAATGTTAAATATTAACAGAGTTTGGAATTTTTATTTTGTATAATTCTCTCCCATTTAAAAAATCTTGCTTCAAGTTTTATTTTCTTTAAGATTACTTAATTGTAAGTAAAGCATAGAAACATACAATTTTACAATATGACCAGTAATGCCTGATGAATCTGGTAATATAAATCTCTCTGTTAATAGATGAAAAAACTCCTTAGTTTTAACAAGCCTTTAAAAATGAAAGAAACTTGAAAAAATATCTTATTTTAGAAAAGATAATAAAAATAATATGTTGTGCTTAATGTAGTAAAGCCTTCCTGTTTCACAAGGAAATTGATAAAACATATTCTGTCTCAGTAATAAGGTCAGAAACAATAGATATCTCTGATTTGCTGTCAACATTGCAACCATAGACAATAAACTGCTGAACAGGCAGGAATATAATATTTGAATATTTATGTTTCATGTAAGCAAATTCTGCAGCACTATGCTCTTGGCATAAAATTGTTTGTAGAAGTAACAAGTACATGGCAGTGCCTTAAATTCTGGTGTCAGAAAATTAATTTTGCAAAACATTATAATAAAGAAGAAACTTGATGCTGTAAAATACTTGTCAAAAAGGTACCCGGTGTCCTGCTTACTGCAACTCACAGGGTATCACTGTGCTGAGCCCAGTCGGTGGTGCCCCAGTCTGACCAAGGGCACTATGGAAGAGTAGGCCGTGGACACTGAATGTCATTTCTCACATCTCTAGAAAATGGCAGCTGGTTGTGCACTGGGCTTGGGTGCCAGTTAGCCTCTCTAAGTTCTCCAAGGAACCAAGCGGCGTGGTGCAGTTGACATGCTGGAGGGAAGGGGTGCCATCCGGAGGGACCTGGACAGCCTTAAGAGGTGGGCCCATGGGGTCACCTAATTGCAGCCTTCCAGTAGATGAAGGGAGCCTACAACAAAGCTGGAGAGCAAGGGCATGTCGTGATAAGATGAGGTGAAACAACTTTAAATTCAAATAAGGTAGGTTTAGACTAGGTAAGAAATTCTTTACTGTGAAGCTAGTGAGATACTGGAACAGGTTGCTCAGAGATGTTGTGGATGCTCTGTTCCTGGAAGAGTCCAAAGTCATGCTGGATGGGACTTAGAACAACCTGCTCTACCCAAAGGTGTCTTTTCCCATTGCAAAGGGCTGGAACTGTACAATCTTTAAGGCCTCTTCCAAAATAAAACACTCTGTGATTCTGTGATAAGCTCTATCCCAGCTTGCAGTGAATGCCTGTTATTTTCATTCTAGACTTAAGCGTAACTTAACTGCTCAATAAAATCATGTAAATTTTCTCTAACATAATGCAGTCATCATGTTATGTATTGCTCAGTAAGTAAATGGTTGTTTGATAGGAAGCTTAATCATTTGCTCTGATGTCTTTGATTAAAAGATTCTATCAGTAATTCAGTGTGGGAAAAAAGTTCAAATTATTTTGTCCATCCTAGTGCAACTGATTCACCTTAACACAGAAGAAATGTCTGAATTTATTTACCTTGAGTGGAGCACATAGTCAAAGAATAGTGACTCACACAATTTTCTCATCTCTATTCCCCTCCTCCAGTGCAGTTTCTTTACTGACTTTAATGAAATGCGTCTGCACTCCTTCTTTCAATAACCTTTCTTTCAATAATCGCATTACTTTCTTTTTTCAACTTTTAGAACACTTTCAGATTTTATCATCTCCTTCTAAGCTTTTTACAAGCAATAATGGATTTTTATACCTGGGGATATTTTTTTTCCAAATCAATTACTTTTTTAAATTGTATATTTAAAAAATAAGAAATTTGATCTCTAAGAGGATACCACATAACAAACAAACAAAAAATTCCAAAATAAAAGTAATTAACAACTCCAGAATTTATTCTACCTAAATTTTATCCTTTCACTGAAAGACAATCAAGTAACTATATTTCAGTTCTGTAGTTCCTACTCTCTTAACATTTTCTTTTTTATCTAGACCTTTAGAAAGTCTACCATACAGTTTTCCAACTTCCACTAAAGTTGAATTACTACTGCACAATTCCTGCTGGATTTATATTAATCTTGAAGAGTTTAATTTTATTTCTTAAATTCATAAATAACACTTCCTTTTAATAAAAGTGGCAAAAGCTCCCTACAAGTAGGAAAGGAATTCTAACAAGAATCTTCAAGCTTACTTTACCATACCTAATGATCTCAGGTATCTCATTCTGTGATGTGAATGAAAAATTATGAAAGCCTGTCTACTCATTACATTACACAATATCACAGTAGCCACCAATTTGCGTTCATTGATTTATCAGAGTCACAATTTTTAAATCAGTGTTTGTCACAATTTTAAGGTTTTTACTTTGTCAATCTACACTGAATTCAGTACATTGTTTGGGATATTGGCAAGTTTATCAGAATTATCTACAGCTTGTGGACATCTGTGTTCTTTAATCAGCAGATTAGGTCTCTGGTGACCAAAAACACTTTTGGCTGCTAAAGGGAAGAAATTCTCTGGTGTACTATGGTTGTTTTTAAATGAGTGAAAAGCTGCACGCCTTTGGCATATTCTAAACAGGTCACAAAAGTACAAATGTTTCCTTGCCAGCTTTCCAATTAGACTACAACCTGAACACACAGCAGTATGAACCAGATTTGCTAAATAAAACCAACACATCACCACGTAGGTGGCTTGTGACAGACAATATGCACTTGCTCATACTAATCAGGGCTCTCTTTTCTTCCCACAAACATGAAATAAATCTGGCCCTGCTCATCATTCACAGTGTGTCCATGAATGTAATAAAAGATAAATCTTCAGCTGAATACTTCTTACTTTCAGCAAAAATCAAATATTTTTTAAGCTTATAAAGTAAAAAAAAAAGCTTCTGAAAAAGTTAAGACATTGTCTTATCTTATTTATTCACTTATGAATAAATTGTCTTAAATTTTATTTAACACTGAAATTCTTTTTCTAACTTAATTAATTTCTTAATTGATTTCAAATTAATTTTCTTGGACCAGCAGAACAATTACATTATATCACTATTAACAAGGTATGCTGGTATTGTGGTATATTCAGTTTTCACACTTGCATATTTTTTGTCAAATAAGATGTAAGCAGTTTAATATCTGGATACTCAATTTACACTAAATATTTAGTTCAAGGATGAGAACCTTGCAAACTAGAGACAGATGACCTATGTATTTTGAATAGAAACTGTGGAGATATCTAACTGTTGTAGGTTTCTCACCTTCCCAAAAGAAGACCAAAGTAAATCCAACTAATTTTCAGATTGCTGGATGATTTGATTTAAGATCTTTCTTTATATCAGCTCTTTCTCACCCTTCTTCTCCACAGTTAGTGTCTTCTGCTAGGTTATCTGAATCTATGTGTTTTTCCCTTTTCCCACACATCTGCATCTTCATACTTCACAATTCATATGGTTACTTCATTTTTGGTACCCTTCTAGATTACAGCTAAGCCCAGTATTTTGTCATTTTCTCGTCTGGACTTGGATCACAGAATCAGTAAGGTTGAAAGGGACCACTAGAGGTCATCTACCCCAATGTCCCTGCTCAAGCAGGGTCCCCTAGATAATTTTACTCAGAATTGTGTCCAGATTATTGTTAAATAACTCCATAGAAGGAAATTCTACAACCTGCTTAGGCGGCCTGTTTCAGTAGTTTGTCATCTGTATATCATAATGATTTTCAAATCCTGCATGTCTGAGTAGACCTAGTGGTTTGTTTTTTTATTGGCAGCTGGAAAACATTGGAAAACTGCTCACAATTAGTATAAATACACATACATTTCACTTTAAGCTATTTTTCAGTTTTATTCTTTGTCCTTTCATTTGTTCAGGTAATTACTTCAGCTGAGGCCTATTACAGGCAGTTTATAGCATGTTCTGTGACCTTTGATTTAGCAAAAGGCTTCTGAGGTTTGGTGTTATCTCTGATGGTCCTCAGCTGTGCCTAAATTAATATCAAATAGTCATGGCTTGGTTTATTAGAGAAACATTGGCAGTCAGACTGAGTCCTAGCAGTTTGTTTCAAAGCATGCTGTGATTTATTGAAGACATTGCCTAAATTAAGGAGAGACATGCCCCTATAACCTGTTTATATCATTTTCTTTTTGCAGTCAGTGCTGATGGATCAGCAGGACATGACAGCAAAGGCAGTTACTTGTCTCAGCTGCCTACAGTTTTGTTCTTTCTTTAGCACAGTGATGGCAAGTTCTACCATAGGTCTTTTTATTTTATTCTCCAATTCTCCAAAAACACGTTCTGTTCACATCAAGGCTTTAAATTGGGTAATGCTCCCCTTAAATCAATTGTCAATAAACATAATTTCTGGAACAGTATTAGCAATATTTTCAATGCTACATACATTATGAGTGGTAATATGCAGCTTTCCATATATTAGTTTTCATTTAGATTTTTCAATTACAACTTGAACAGCTATGAATTGAGACACAAGTTAAACTGACACAGTTCACAGTAAAATGATATGTTTGGCTATGTAGAGTTCCTCTATGTGCAAATAATTAAGGCACAAACTGAGAGTATGGTAGGACTGGATTCACAATATTGTCTCTCTGTTAGATTCCTATTATCCAAATGAATTGTCTCAAACATCATATTGTACAGTACTTGGAAGGCATTTCATTATTTTCTTCACTTGAGGCTGCTTAAATTTAAATATTTATTTTAAATATTCATCAATCTAGTGAAAGGGAATGTAAAAGGTGCTAATATCATACTTTTTTTTCTAAGACTTAATTTTTGAGTTTTTTCCCTACCTCAAAAACTTGAATAGGAGGTTTTAGATGGCTGTTCTACATCTGCCATCTGACGGGTACTTATCAGAGGCAACTTTCTGATATGTGTACAGAATTTTTAACTGGAATAGCAGATCTCTGGGTAGGGCCATAGGGAGGTGAACTGTACCAGCACACACCATCCAGACTATGCCCTGCATATGGAAACACCGGATTTATTATGAATGCATGACACAGTCATTCTGCCATTAGTAGGTCTGATGCTTCTCAAAAGTGCCAGATGTCCAACACATTCCCAAAGGACTGCACACATGCACGGCCCAGTTGCAAAAAGTATGTTTTCCTAGTTCAGTATTTCCTTAAGTATTTCCTTCAATGCACTTGCCTTAAAATCTGTTTCATCTTTTAAACAGAGAAACTATTTGGCAGTATCTGCTACCATGCAAGTTTAAGTACTTCATACAAAATGGATCAGTGTCAGCAGGAAAATCTGTGAAAACCACCTATCTAGAAACTGAAGGGATTCATGATGAGTTTAATATTCATGCAAGCATAGTAAAGAACTGTATCTAGGACTTCCACAGCCTAGGATATTTATCTGCATATTTAACTTATATAAAAGGCTTGTTAACTGTGCCATTCTTTTTAAGCATGAAAAGATATTACAAAGGAAATTATCTGGTACATTGACACAGAATCTGTAACTAACTTGTGATTTACTAAACACACTTTTTTTTTTTCCTAGCATATAATCCAAAAAAAGTTTATAGATGTATATAACAGTGACTTTTTGGCAGGAAATTATACTCATTGGAAGTCTGAGAGATACATACCAAATTTCTTTTAACTAATAAGAAAATCTTCCTCAGTCTCAGGGAAATCCTGTGGTTGTTCTGTAATAAAATGCTGGAGCCTGGAGCTGCCTTCTCTATTTACTGTTGCTTCATAGGTAGCCTGTAGATGGAAAGTACAGATTTGCCTCAGTAAAAATGACATATTTTATTGCACTTACACATGCAATACATGTGTTCTAAAAGGTGTGCTCCATCAGTATCTGAGACTGTGCTTGGGTTCTAATGCAGGTGGCAAGCCAGGCCAGTCTTCTTGTCATCCTCTGTAGATGCTGGGAACCTGGGCACAGTACTATTCTGCAAGATTATGATTAATATATTCTTTAACTCACAAATGGAAGAGGAAGAAATATTTTGAAGATTTCTAAATACTACTGAACCTCAGTTTTGAAATCCCTACTTAAACTTCTACATCTTGAAGGAATTCTGCATCTTTACAGAATCTTATGTGTCTATGTAATTTTTCCTCAGGTAATAAAGTTGTGAAATTAGTGGCACTTTGTCACATCAGAATAATAGCACAGTCGAGCATACCTATATTACTATTTGAAGAGAACACAAAGCTAGAGAGGTGCAGTAAATTAAACTAAATAATAAATTAAAATTGGTTTCTTGTTTCCTGAAAAAAAATTCAAATATTTCCAATTACAGTAGTTTTCTATACAGCTGTTCTCACTACAATTTATATAACTGATAGCTAATTGTATTGATGGACTTTGGCTGAATAGAATTACCTCAGAAAAGTAACATTTTGATTAAATGATTAATGATTTAAATCATTAAATTATTCTAAATATTAGAATCATAATAATATTTCTATTTTACAACACTCTAGCATCAGGAAATAATCAGATTTTTAATTAATACATTTTGTTGCTTCTATTTGCAAATGCTGAATTACATCACAATTGAATTTTATCTCTTCAGTTAGTATTATACAGAATATTTATTATGCAACAAATTCACTTATAAAATACAATTATATACCAATTTCTTTGCGAAGGTTGCACATCCTTCCCTAGGACAACAAATGCTCCCACTCTCATGCTACATAAACCAGACAAATAAGATATGAAACACTGGATTTTATATAGCTTTAGGACAAAAGATCCTGAGGTACTTGAAAGTTGAAGGCAGAAACTCTCACAACCACATTGTAGCAGTTTTGACAGTTCAAACACAACAGACACATTAAAGTTTTTCAGACCCTTGTACCAAAATGAAGAGGGGTACAGGGGTCTGTAGGCATCCATTTGCTAATCGCGCAAATGAAGGACAGAAATAAGGATGGATCACAAAACTGAGATTGAACTTCTGTCCTTAAACTGAGCTTTGGGCCACAGATGGAGCAAGCTGTCCCTTGAGAATCCAGGGCTCCTGTTCCTTAACCATAGCCTTCACCTGTGATGCCTGAGGGTGTCTCCCACGCCTCCACCTGCAGTGGGACACAGCTTAGTGTCCCCAGCTGCCAGCACTGGGCAGCTGACTTGAATGCTCTTGAGCATCAAAAATGGCTTGGGAGTTTGTTTGTGGGCGACCGAGTCAAGTTTTATCAGTTAGCAGAAGTCTGTCAATATATGTACAGTAAATTTTCCAGGAACTGGTTCATGGGAGTTCTGGTCTTTTTTCTTGATTTAATTATGTTCTGAACTATACTCAGCTCAAGAATCTGGACTGCTACTGAAGGATCGAAGAGCACATAGAAGTTTTTTGTTTCAGTTAAGTAGTTCCTTATGCCCTCACAGCTGCCTGGAAGAGGGAGGAGGTCAGTTGGGCATCTGTGATGCTGTTTTCAGGTCAGTCAAACATGTCGAAATTTTATGTGTTATCAAAATCAGTAGATCTTCATTGCTGACACTGAAGTTCTGAAAATTTATGGGGTTTTTTATTATTTTTTTTTTATTTCAGAGAATAAAAAATCTGAATTGCATAGCTTTAAATGAAAAATTTGCCTCCTCTCTATTCCTTAGCAAGGAGGTAACAAAGAAGAGATTGGTCATGCTGTCAGAAAACCTGCATTTCGTACATAGAGCAATCCTGAGCACAGCTGAAGTCCACCACATTTGTCTTGCCATTTGTTTCTCTTGCTCTCCAGCTCCAGGGAAATACTGTCAAGTTCACAAGAGTTAAATGGCCACCAAACCATAATGTGGCTTATCAATCTCAGTGACAGCACTGCAAAGGATCAAGAATGTTTCATGCTTAGTGCCACAATGTCTTAAAAATCAATGTGCATGTCTGAAGAGACAGATTTAGAGTCAGGTCAGGAGAGAACTGAAATTATTTTATGGATGTACATGAAGCACATAGACATTATAGGATTTTCTTCCATTACATTTCATTAGAATCATGTAATTCCAAATAAATATTTCAGAGTGAGAGATTTTAAATTATTTTTTTACACTGTCACAGATACTTTAAGGCAGGTTCACATTCTTTTTGCTTGGCTTTGGATTAGTTGCTATGCAACTTTCAAAACCAAGGTTATGCTATAAAAAAAGGGCAAAATAACCACAAATATCTTTAATAGGCACATATCTTTTAAAAAGTCAAAACACAATTTAAAAGATTTTATTTAAGATTTATTTTTTCTTTCATTACAATTTTTATTATTTTTTGTTTATTTCATAAATATATTGAATTTATGTCTACATATATGCATACACACATATATATACACAGAAATATGTATGCAAGTATTCTACTTTCACAGAATCACAGAATGCGTCAGGTTGGAAAGGACCACAGTGGTTGTCTGTTCCAACCTCCCTGCTCAAGAAGCACCATCCCAGAGCACATGGCACAGGATTGCATCCAGAGGGTTCTTGAATATTTCCAGTGAAGGAGACTCTAAAGCCTCTCTGGGCAATCTGTTCCAGTGCACGGTCACCACACATTAAAGTTCTTCCTCATGTTCAGGTGGAACTTCCTGGGCATCCCACAGGAGGTGGGCAGTTTCTACCCTTTGCCTCTTGTCCTATGGCTTGGCATCACTGAGAAGAGCCTGGATCATCCTCTGACACCCTACCTTCAGATGCTTATAGATGTTGATGAGATCCCCTCTCCAAAGTCTTAAGACTGAACAGAATCCCTCATAAGAGAGATTCTCCAGGCCCTTGGCCAGCTTGGTAGTTCTCTGCTGGACCTGGTCCAGGAGCTCCAGGGCTCTCTTATACTGAGGAGCCCAGCACTGGACACAGCACTCCGGATGTGCCACACCATGGCTGAGTAGAGGGGCAGGATCACCTGCCTCGACCTGCTTTGACCTTCTTGGCCACACAGGCACACTGTTGTCTCATGGATGGTTTATTTTCCCCCAGGACCCCCAGGTCCTTCTCCACAGAGCTGTTTCCCAGCAGGTCAGCCCCCAGCCTGGACTGGTCCGTGTGTCAGCTGGGGCTGTTCCTCCCCAGGTGCAGGACCCTGCATGTGCCTTTGTTGATTTTCAGACAGTTTTTCTCTGTGATCTCTCCAGCCTGTCAAGGTACCTCTGAAGGGCTGCACAGTATTGGCCACCCCTCCCAGCTTTGTGTCATCAGTGAACTTGCTGAGCAGGCAGGTGCTCCTTCATCCAAGACATTGATGAGTCATTTCCATTGTAAATTAGAAATTCACTTACTAACTTGAAGTGAAATGCAGGTTACCTTCAGCTGATGGAAATCTCCAGTGTAAGCTCCCCTTCTTGTAATTCAGGAAAGATTAAAAATATTTGCACCAGCAGATGAATGAGTGTAGTGTTAACAAACTTATTTAAAATTAAAGATTTATGCTAGGAGACTATAACTGACTTTTTTTATATGAATATTTTGCATATAGGTTGTACCTTTTAAGCCTATGATAATTTGAAAAACAAATTTGATTGCTTTTATAACAATATGGTACATTTTATTTTAAGCTTCACAACATCTCAGTTTATAAAACTGAAAGAAAATGTTCATTCTTCTACCAGCAGTCTTTTGTTCTTTGCCTAAGTGTTACAAAAAATATTGCTTTTGTTTTCACCTAGTTCGAGAGAAACAAATTCATAAGAAAACAAGTAATTCCATAGATTATGTGATATGGAATGATAAATCTTAGAATGATAGAATCATAGAATATCCTGACCTGAAGGAAACCCATAAGGATAATCAAGTCCAAATCTCTGCTTCTCACAAGACGATCTAAAACTAAACCACATGAAGAGCATCATCCAGAAGCTCTTCAAACACTGAATTTCTTGTTTGGCATCTAATCCTCTAAATATTTTAGGTTTGGTCAAATATCCTGGATTATCTGCTTCTGCCTTCATTTTGTTCTGCTTAAAACTTCCTGAAGACTTAAAAATGAAGCTTTAATATGTATTTTCTATATGAACTGTGCATAATGCATGAAGTCTTTAGGCAATTAAATGAAGTCATTAGGCAATCCATATGATGGTTGTATGGAATTTTCTTTGTGCAAGTAAGTAGCTGTAGCAATCAAGGTCTCCAAGAGAATATGTGCTGCTGTACACATGCAAATTCACTCATGCATCTGACCTGTGTGGGCAGAGGAGTGCTCTTTGGCTAAAGCTATACAAGGATATAGTTCTGCCTTTGGACCTAATCTGCTGTATTTAAATGTAAAAAGAGGGATTTCTCCTCTGCCTTTCTTTTGCCACATCTTTTTGCAAACTCTTGAGACTGCTCTTTTCACAGTGCTTTTACAATGAGTTGAGTGCAGGGAAGCAAACAAGAAAGCCAAGGAGGTGGGGAAATGAGCCAGCTAGCATCTGTCAAAGATTCACATTTAGTTTACATAAGGCATGATGAGAAACCACACAAATGAATGAAACAGGAAGAAATTCCAACACAGCCATCACAGGAAAACAAAGAAACATAACTGGTACAGTGAGAATATATCCCAAGAACATGAATATCAGAAAAAGTCTGGAGAAATGGCTCTTGGAAGTGAGAGCTCTTTGAAAGCACTTTTATTATATGCAGATAAATTGTTTCGTGGTTCATTTCTCCAGAGCATAGATAAACAGGATTTTGCATTTTCCTTTACAACTAGTCAGCTGCATCAAAGGAAAATATGACCGATTATCACTTTTTTAGCTTAGCTGAAACAAATATGTAACCAAAACTCCTGAGGATCTAAAAACTTAACTGCTTTCTTTAACATATGCTAAAGTTGTTAGTGAGATGAATTAATTTAGAATATATACACTAGATTTTTCACATATTTTGACTCAACGTCTCACATTAAATTTTTTAAAATACCAATCTTATCCATTATCTTCTTTTTTCCTTTTTGTTGTTTTTTGTTTGTTTGCATTTTGTTTTGTGTTTTTTTTTGGTTTTGTTGGATTCTTGGTGAAGCTTAGATAGAATCAAAAATTCTATAGAATCATAGGATGTTAAGGGGTGGAAACACACTTTAAATATCATCTAGTCCCTAACCTCCCTGCCATGGGCAGGAACACTTCCCACTAGACCAGGTTGCTCAAGGTTTATTCAACCTGGCTGTGAACATTTCCAGGGTTGGGGCACTCACACCTTTCCTCAGCAACCCGTTACAGCATCGAACCTTCTTCCTGTTATCTAAACTAAATTTCCTCTCTTTAAATTTTTACTCATTACTCCTTGTCCTGTCACTACAATTCTAACAAAAAGTCCCTCTCAGATTCCCCATAGGCCCCCTTCAGATCCTGGAAAGCTGTTTTGTGGTCTCCACGCTACCTTTTCATCTCCAGGCTGAGTTCCCCGACTTTCTCAACCTGTTTTCCTATGGTAGGTACTCCTGTTGTCTGATCATCTTCATAACCCTCCTCTGGACTTGCTCCAACAGTTCTATGTCATTTTTATGTTGGGGAAACCAGAATTTTAAGCAGTATTCACAGAATGTTCACAGAATGTGCTGAGTTGGAAGCCACCCATAAGGATCACTGAGTCCAACTCCTAGCCCTGCACAGGACTATCCCCAAGAACCACACCATGTGCCCAAGAGCATTGTCCAAGTGCTTCTTGAATTCTGTCAGGCTGGTGCTGTGGCCATTTCCCTGGGTAGCTTGTTCCAGTGCCCAGCCACCCTCTTGGTGAAGAACGTTTTTCTAATATCCAACCTAAACCGTCCCTGAAACAACTTCAAGCCATTCCCTTGGGTCCTGTCACTGCTCACCACAGAGATCCGTGTCTGCCCCTCCTTGTCCCCTTTTGAGAAAGTTGTATACCACAAAGAGATCTTTCCTCAATGTCCTCCAGGCTGAACAGACCAAGTGACCTCAAACACTCCTCATATGGCTTCCCCTCAAGGCCCTTTCCCACCTTTGTTTATGTTCTGGTTTGAAAGCAAAACCAGTGAGAGACTCCACGTCAGAAATACAATTTATTACAAAATACATGCAATAATGCAAAAGGGAAAAAAAAACCACTGACAGAGTCAAAATACAACCTGACACCCTGTTGGTCAGCGTGTTGGTAGCAGTCCAGTTGGATTGGTGGCTGCAGTCCTCCTGGGCTGGTTCTGTTGGAGCAGTGATCCTGTAGAAAGGGTGTAATCTTCCTCTGAATATCCAGTGGAAAAGACAGCCATTCCTCTAGGAATACAGTAGAAAGACCTCTTGTGTCCCAAAACCCCGGATCATATCCAGGTGGGCATGTTTAGCTCCTCCCCCCTGGGTGGAGCATCTCACAATGGGCTGTAATCTTTCTGTGAGTCATGGGTGGGTCCATTAAACAGAAATGGCTCCCAGAGAGAGTTGTTCTGAGTCATGTGGAAAGGTATTGATGGGCCCATTAACAGGAGATAAGGAAAAAATGGCTCCTGGTTTCAGCAGGTCTTGAGGATGGGAATAGAATACATGTTTATATTGTAACCTAGGACAGTTTCCCTCTTTTAGATGCTCTCTAAAACATTAAATTTTTCTAATATTTTGGTACCCAACACTCAAGGCTGGGTAGCACTGCAGAGCAGAGCAGGACAATCCCCTCCCTTGCCTGGCTGTCAATGCTGGGCCTGATGCTTCCAGGACAATATTGGCCCTCCTGGCTGCCAGGGCACTGCTGACTCATGTTCATCTTGCCATCATCCAGGACTCCCAGGACCCTTTCCGTGCCACTGCTTTCCAGCATCTCATTCTGTCCACACATCCCAGTCTGTTCATCCATCCTGGGTTGCCCCATCCCAGGTGAAGAATCCAGCACATTCCCTTGCTTAATTTCATGTGCTTGGTGATTGCTCAGGTCTCTTAACTTTTCTCTCTACAGGACCTCTGCCTTTGAGGGAGCCA